>NC_141600.1:16785769-16942079 GCF_047967505.1 Dipteris shenzhenensis
ACCCAGTCCTGCTCCGTCTTCGGGTTCTTCCCAAGATGGGGAAAGCAGAGGTAGTTTAATCATTGATGAAAAGGGTGAACCTACTGTGAAAATTCCTGAAATCGGTGAGGTAGGCATGGGTGTACCTGCTGCAAAGCCGCTGCAGGAAGCCAACAATAAAGGATGGTTGGATGTCCTGAGCTTGAACTCCACGGAAGAGCATGTACAAGAGAGCTCTCAATTTGAAAATAGAAGCAAGATCAGCGTGAATTCATCCGTCGTCGAGATCAGTAGAAAGGACGTCGACAAGCCGGTGAACTCGACAGACAGAAGTAGCTCCGCTTTGAATCAAATGGTAGAAGGCCATCTCGAGACAGAGTTGAACTCCTCCGCGATAATCTCTGCACCAGCTCCTGAGAAAAGCGTCGATTTGCAACTTCCATCGGTTGCAAACCAGGTAATTAATCTCTTTTGCATATCAAGCATGTGAAATATGGAGCTTCAAAGGCAGAATCAATCGAGCTAATTCTGGTGTTTCCCATCTGCAGCAACCGAAATGGCCGCTTTCGAAGCTGGAAGGTGATCTTCATACTGTCAAAGAAGCTATCGCTAATGCTCCTCTCGGCACTTCTGTAGATTCTGATTTATACGCACCTATTTACCGCAACCTTTCGCAGTTCAAGAAGTAAGTTATCGCGCCGTCCGGTCTAGAATCTGGATTAAGGCTTCGTTTCTACATCAAATCTGTGTGTAGACATCTTAATGTGTATGCGGATGGCGAACCGATGAATTTGCAGGAGCTACGAGTTGATGGAGAAGATCTTCCGAGTGTACATATATAAGGAAGGCAAAGAACCTCTTCTCCATACAGGGCCGATTGTTGGCATTTATTCATCGGAGGGAATGTTCATTCGTACGATGGAGCAGAACAAGCAGTTCGTGGTGAAGAATCCCGACGAGGCGCATGCGTTTTTCTTGCCCTACAGCGTAGCCAACATGGTGACGGAGCTGTATGTGCCGGAATCTAAGACCATGCTCCCGCTGGCGACATTCATCAAGGAGTACGTTGAGCTGATTGCGGCCAGACATCCGTTCTGGAACAGAACTAAGGGTGGCGATCACTTCTTCGTCTCATGCCATGATTGGGTAAGTGCACGCATTTGCTTTGCGTTAGACGATTTGCTGCCGATCATTGAAATTGTGCTTTGTCAAGCTCCAGTTTTTGCACAAATCACACACCGATGTTGCAGTTTCGTGTTGAAAGATATTGCAAGATTCACATCACTGATGGTTTAACAGAAATTGCGTCAAATTTTACATCTGAAATCACAAGCCGTAGCTAATTGCAAGAATCATATGATTTGTGGATACATATTAAGAAAGTCCCCCAATGCGCTTGCGTTTCGAAAATGTAGTAACTGGCAAATTGATGTAAATCAAACTAACTTCAAGCCAGATGAATTCCCACTCGATTTCTCTTCAGTCTCTGATCTATCGATCTCCTCCTGTATTTTAAAGCCTAACATGTTGCAGATCGTCCCTGCGCCTCTGATTGGGTAATTACGGGTAGCAGTTTAGAGATCTGGCACTACTTTCTAACTTGGCTAATACTGGCCTGTTCTAATTACTGTGATATAGCTATCCATCTGTGCTTGAGCTATAAATTTAAATAAGAAGCTACACATCAATTATCAGATCCAGAGGCAAATTTACAAGAGGCACCTATGATCACATCTGCAATTATCAGATCAAGAGGCACAATTTTCATTTGAATGCACCTATGCAAACAAGACAGACGTGGGATCTGATAGAAATAGGCTAGTTTGCTTATGAATTTGTTATATGTGATTGAACGCACAAAATGGTCGTATAACTTGAAGGCGGCTGCAAGATGCCTAGTGATTTTTACATTAATGCGACTTTGCAGCCCAGATTAACGAACGGCTTCGTGACACTTATTATTGAAATTAGTCGCCTATTATCACCCAAATTATTGTTCTATTAGTGGCTCAGGAATATGGCTGGTTATTTTCATGCGTGATTTTAATGATTATGACATAAACTGCTTCGATTTACAAGTTCTCGTGACCATGGTCTGTTGATTTTAGTTCTACTTATAGGCATGATTTTGAAGATGGTCAACTGCTCCGATATACTAATTCTGCCAAAATCTTATGCATGAGTTTCGTGAGTATGCTTTAAAGCTGCTCAGGTGTACTAATAAAGTCTGCCAGCATGAGTTCTAGTCCCCGATTTGCTAATTTTAGTTCTAATTCTTGCCGGCTTACGCTGCTCATAGTCTCCAATTTGCTCATTTTTAGTTCCTTTCTGTGCATGATTTTGATGATGGTCTACTTAATGTCGGCACATTTTCATGCTGATTCCGAACATTTTCATGCTAAGTTCTGAAGTATTACTCTGCCGGACCATTGTCTTACGGACGCCGCTAGTTCGACTGCCGGGATGATGGGCGACGATAATTTTCGCTGCTGATTAATTATTCTGTCGGAACTGTGAAATCATTTTCATGATGGAGAGCTAATTTTGAGGTGTTCCAATTTGGTGCAGGGACCGGCAACGGCAAGGGATCACAGGGAGCTACGGGAAAACGCCATCAAAGTGGTGTGCAACGCAGACTCCACAGAAGAGTTCGCCATCGCCAAAGACGCCTCCCTGCCTGAATTCTACCTCCACTCGGAAAAGAAGCTGCCGGATGAACCCTCCCTAGGTGGACCCTCCCCCGGCCGTCGCCAATCCACACTGGCATTCTTTGCCGGCCAGATGCACGGCCGCGTCCGCCCCTTGCTTCTGGAGCACTGGGCGTCGCCCCGAGGTGGCCCCGACATGCAAATCTTCGACCAGCTCTCTGCCTCGGAAGCACACCGCATGTCCTACGAGCAACGCCTCAAGGCCGCCAGGTACTGCATCTGTGCCATGGGCTACGAGGTCAATAGCCCTCGGATCGTCGAGGCTATCTATGCCGACTGCGTCCCCGTCATCATCGCCGATGGATTCATCCTCCCCTTCTCCGACGTGCTCGACTGGTCCGCATTCTCCATCACCATCGCCGAGGCAGACATCCCCTCCCTCAAAACAATCCTCCAGAGCATTCCTGACCGACGCTACCGATCTATGCAACGCCGCCTTCGCCTCGTCCGTCGCCACTTTGTTTGGCATCGCCCCCCTCATCGCTACGACGCCTTTCACATGATCCTCCACTCTGTCTGGTCCAGCCGTCTTCGCCAACTCCCAAGTGTATAGCAAACCACCTACCAACGTCCCTTGTAATCACATTTGATTCCCACCAAATTGCACCCATTCAACTTAGTGACTAGCAAATTCACAATTTTTCCACTCCAAAAGAAATAATCTTGTATACCCTTAGTACAACTCCCACATTTGGAGGACCCATAGTAATGACGATTTGCCACCTACTTGGAAGAAATTAAAGGCCTAGCAAGGAGACCTTATGGTCCTCTCGTTTTCCATCTTTTTGAAGAGACGTGTACTTCATAAATTCATTGATTTCTCTTTGCTTCCATCAAATTCCCAATACTCAGACAAAATATGTACACCCACGTTATACTATGTACACCCACGTTATAGTCAAAATTAATTTCTTAACTCGTTGGGAGTGTCCATATCCTCAATTAAGAGCACTATTAATCTTGGATTACAAATAGATGATAGGTCAAATATCAAACGTTGGGTTAAGGTTCTAAAGGGAGGAGGAACCACTAGCAGATCACGACCAGATCACTTTATACTCAAGGAATGAGGCTTATTGACTAGCTTTTGGGTAAGGCTCCATCAATGAAAACCACTACAAGCTAGATTATAGAACTTAAAAGCACAAGTAAATTACAAAATCATTTAGTTATGGCATTAGAAACAATGACTAGAAAACATGGTTTCATGAAAATATAGACTAGAAAACATGGTTTCATGAAAATATAGGTAGCACATGTATGCCCCTTTGATGACATACTGTGGATTTTGTGTAAATTCAACTATGTTGGAAAACTCTAGATCACGGCTACTAATGTTATCACTAGAAATCCAAAGCAATAGTTGGAATCTAGGTTTGTACTACATTCTTTTGTCCCATGGAAATTGGACTTGCCAAAATAGTTGGTTAAGGAATGATAGAGTTTTTTTTATAATAAACTGTCGGCTTTGATATTAATGAGGACACAAGCGTGCCTCAAACAGTACAACTAAACGAGAAGAAAAAAGGGAGGGGGTCAGTCCCCTAAAGAACCCCTATCAAAAATGTGGCCAACTGGGAGGTAAGGCAGAGCCCAAGGCCCGTCAAAGAGCCTCAATGTGGCTAACCAAAGCTACTACTATCCTAAGACAACGCAGCAACCAGAGCTACTCTAACAGTTTCCACACAAGCTAGGGCCACCAAGTCACTGCTGGCTTTGATTTGGACTGAGTCTACCAGGAAAGATGACATGAGGCGGAGGATCCTCGGGGCACCTTGTTCCCTAGCCAGGTTAGCGCCAAACGCCAGTTGATTGCGGCTAATCCAGTTAGCATAACACGTCGTCCCTTAGATCAGAGGCCAAGTAACAACCACCGTGGATGAGCAGCCGATGGTCTGACAAAATATGAAGAGGGGAGAGGAGAAGAGTGGAGATGAGGAAAGAGGGCACAGCTCGAGAGCACACCACAAATGACTAACTGTACACTAGATTTAGTTGAAAAAATAGAATATATACAAACCCTTTTAGGATTCGGATTAGGGAAAATCTAACCCTTTCCTTTATAGCACTCTATAAGGTTAGTGCTATGCACATATGATCATGTGATGGTGCTATGCACACATGACCCGGAGGATTCAGAAGGGGAACCTTACGATATCACGTGAGTGTACACTAGGGGGGTTTTTTGCAGATGATGCATAAGCTTATACATTAGGGGTGGGGGCCCTTTTATGTTTTTGCTAATCTTAAATTTAAGTTAGGGGGGTGGGAGGGGGGGGGGGGGAACTAATCTTTACCCTAGATGTAGACTCGATGTAGAAATGACACACCAATACTCATTTGATAAGTTAGTCACTGGGTCTTCATGAACTAAGCCCAAAACTAACACTAGGTCTCCTTCATTGATGGTGATTCTTATTGTTAATTATGGTAATCAAAGAACTAATCGTGGCTAATTAAAGGGGCTAATGTTTAGAGAAAATAACAGAAAAGGCTATGGAAAAAGGTGTAAGAAATGCTCCATAGTAATGCATTCCTTCAAGCAAATTAAGCATAACATGGCCACATGAACACCACCACACCCACACCTATACCCTCTCACTCTTTCACTCTTTGATTTTGACCACAAGCTGGTTCTCCTAAGTTGTCCTTATTCTCTTTTGGCATTTGTAAATATTCACTCTATCTTTCTAGTACACTTTGCTTTGCACACTTTGCAAAATTGCCCAATCACCCAAAGACAAAGAGACTATCTATCAGAGGATTAAATAAAAAATGGAGTAATGGAAGGCTACATGGAGTCCCAATGTTGTAGATCCAAGAATATGGATTTTAAGGGTGGTTCAAATCAAGAAACTTGAGATCCAACCTTGTAAGTCATGATATAAATAGTCTTTCATAATATAAAACAAATATATCATTAAATCATTCTCTCTTTAATATAGGTTTACTATTTTATTCTAGTGTCTATAGTAGTGTAATATACATGTGTCTTTTCAATATTGCAACTGTGTGACCGCTATTTAAATAGTGAAGTTCTTAATAGAACCCTTCATTCAGGATTTGTGATAGGAAGGAAGTCATGTGACCGCTATGTGTAAGTCTTGGGACAATCTATGAGAGACGATGACCCTAGAACTATCAAAGCAAAGATGTGCATTGAAGGACACCATTACAAATGCCTTAATACACTATGGATCAGTGGCGGTGAACCTAATAACTAAGGAAACCATGATAGATTTGGGCTTGGAAAAGATGTTATAAAGTAATTAGGTTAGTTGGCTTGCCAACAAAAGTAGAAATTAATTGCCCTCCCAAGTATGTGTACACATGTGGCCTATCCCATGAGTGAGGGCTTTTCACACGGTTGACCATACTCTATGTTTGCTTAACCATGGTGAAATGGAGCCAATTTTATCCCCAAAAATGGAGGGGGGAAATGGGGAAGCGAGGGAAAATGGGTTTCCTATCCTGCACATGACTTTTGCCCTATCTTATGCCCTGTACTTTTGCCCTATCTTATACCCTTCGGCTTTGTTCCGCCTCTGCCCCTTTGCTCCAACAGAACAGTCTTGTCTGCCTTTCAATCCTCTCCTCTCTTCCCCATTTTCATCTTCGAGGCTAGCCCATGTCGGGCGTCTTCGGACAGACTTACCACTTTCTCGTCCTGGGAGACCTTGTCTTTGTGGCTACTACTTTCTTCTTTTTTGGGATGTCACTTCTTGTGAAATTATGGCGTTTTACCTTTTTGCATTAATGTTGCCCTTGATGGTCCCAGTGCTCCCGCTGCGCCTGTAGAGAAGGCAACAACACCCCCGCCACCTCCATCGAAGCGACTATCCCCCGCAAGGTAAGGGATTTTGCTTTGTTCAGGCACTTGATCGTCGTGATTATTTGCTCATTATCTTTGATTCCTTCCTTTATCGATAATTTTTTTAGTAACCGGGTCCTATTCTCGTTGTGCTTGCATGGTCATCAGTCATACCTGTTTTAGTTTAGTATTTACCGTAGTATCCTAGGTGGTTCCGTTTTCATATGAGTGTATAATGCCACAAATAATAAGAACTCGTCTTAATTCAGAGCTTTGATTGCTCAGGAAAGCTTCACCACCTGCCTCAGAATCTCAGGTCTTACATGTGAGCAACCTTATTGGATGGCTCTTATGCCATCTTATGCTGGAGTAGGAGCCTCAGGGCAAGGCCTTGCTTTAGACGTTTTGACTGTTGCGTTGTGAACCACAGAGGGTTTTACTCAATCAGATCAAGGCTTCGTAAGAAGTCATGGTTACATGGAAGTGGCTTGATGAGCGGGGTGCTGCCTGCCTACCGAAGCACGAGGAATGCAAGCAGGTTGGCAATGACAAGGGCCTTCAGTCCGCAGGGCAGAGGAAATGGTACTGGGCGAGAGTCGTTTTCAATCTGGCAGTGGCTGGTTTCTTGACTTATTTGACTGTCACCGGAAAACTCAACTGGTTGTCTTTTTGGTACAACCATAGGTTTTGCTCTTTGCTTTAACATGAACAGACATTGCTGTACGCTAGCCACAGAGAGAGAGAGAGAGAGATGCTAATCTCTAATCTCGGGGGGGTCACTCATCATATGTAAACCTATCACATGAGTTCAACAGAAGGATATTTTTAATTTCTCAAAAATTAATATACATAAGGGAGCATTTAAAATGAACTGTAAAAAAATTTATAGATTTGTATAGAAAAAGAGTACGTTTTATTAAGGGAAAATTTACAGGTAAGGGATTTTACAAATAGGCCTCGAACGCATGTGATATAGAGGGTTCATACATAGTGACCCCCCCGAGTCTCTAATGGATGTATTGGCACGCAGCTTTTCCTCTTGGTATTAGCTTGGTTTGCAGAACGAAGTCTGATGACAGGCCGTGTAAGTTGGGCTACCTTCTTCGTAATTTGGGAGAGTCTCCGTAGCACGAAAAATATGCACGTTGTCGATTGCCTTCTATCACCCCTACAAGGTGCTAGATAACGTTATTTAGAGTTCGTTTGCCTAGTCAACATCGATATTCATTTTGATTTTTTCTTTCAACAATATCCAATTCGCTTTGCTTGATATGTACGATAGAACTGATCATAAATGTAGCAGTTACTTGAAAACGACGTGCATTGTTTTGCTTGTACCACTGGGTTTGGCACATCAGCTAATTAGTACGGTCTTGCAATGCAGTGTCCTAACTGTGGGGGAGAATTTCAAGTTTTTGAGTATGTTACGTGCACCTCTCAACACAGAGACCCAAAGTAGAACTTGTATGTACAAGTGTATCAATCTTTGGGAGTCTCTGATCATCGAATCCTACCATTGATTGTTGCCCATGAGTCTGATAGAGTAGGGGACTTGCCAGAGAGCCGGAAAATCGTTTCAAAAGCATGTTAAAAGACCTTAAATGGCCACAGCTAGCTGTATATACCACCTTGGGCATTCCCATTCTCTACACAATTAACTGGCAATGACTCCATACTCTTTTGCAATCTTTTTAGTTCAAACCAGCCAGCTTTCAGCTAGGACTTTCAGCTAGGACTTGGTGCTATTAGTGTGCTCTCAGCCTGCTTGGCCTTATGTGTGGTTGACAAGGTGGGCTTGAGAATCCTACTCCTTGTTTGCATGCTTCCATAATCACATTTGTAGCTGTATATCACCATACATGTCAATAGTTTTATGTCCATTTCATGCTTCATTTTGAACATATTAATGATGATTTTGTGGTAATTTGTTCCTCATTTCCTTTACTTTACAATAGGTTTTGCTGCTACTGCAAATAATGCATTGAGGAGGCCTATGTTTCTACTTCAACTCACATGTTTTTGGTTGGAATTTGTTTACAGGTGCTGTAATTTGTTACTAGTTGCTAGAGTAGCTGTAAGCTTCAAAAGGAGATTGTTGGCTTGAAGCAGCTCTGATTCTTCCATACTTTGCTCTAGGTTTTATGTCCATTTCATCCTTCATTTTGAACATGTTAATGATGGTTTTGCTGTAATTTTTTCCTCATTTTCTTTACTTTACAACAGGTTTTGCTATCCATTTGAGATTATCTTGTTGGGCACCTTTTTTGTTATCTAGCCCTTTTATAGGAGCATGGAGAGGCATGATATTGTGATTGTGTTAGATGAGGGTGTGGCTGAAAATCATGTGTTGGGATATGTTCATCTTAAAACCGGTGGTACCTACAAGGACTTGAGAGAAGAGATCATCCTTGATAATCTCATCATAGATGAGTTTATATTTTTGGGAGGATCGAGGAAAATTCCAATAGGGGCCAAGCAAGAGGAGAGATAGATAGTTGATGTTGCAGAAATAACCATCCAATTGAAAATGGAATATGATACACGAGGCAAACGCCAAAAAGTGGACTCAGTTGGAGATAGCAATAAAATGCAGCCAAAGTGTACAGTGTCTCCAGATTTATGTATGCATGATCTTGCTCAAGGGTGTGAGAGGTACAATATGGTGGATGATTCGACTACGTGTGGTAGTGTTTCTAAGAATCGATTGAAGAGTCACCTTGCAACACCATCTGAGGTCAAAAAATGCAGAGGGAGATTAAGATAGCCAAAGAAAAGTTAAGAGCAAAAGGCCGACATGATAGATTTAAGCTCATGTCAAAGGACAAGGATCGTAAAGCATTGTTTCAGATTTGGTGTGAGGAGTGTGATTGCTCTTATGGTCAAGGGGGTCCTGACACTTTGTATAATTACACACACTCACACATCAACTCAGCATCCCATATGAGGATTATTGGGTTATGTGAGCAAGAGAGCCATAGAAAAGACAGCCTTGGTTCATTGGATGACATTATGGAATTAGGAAAAGAAAAAGTAAATGAAGCAATGTTGGAGGTTTCAACCTTTGCAAGTGAGAGTAATGTGGTGTTTCAACTAGTAACAGAGACTATTGGAGATTATAGCACTCTATCAAAAGTCTATATAAGCAGCATGCTAGATATCTCCAACAATTATTTCTGATTTTTAATAGAGATGTTAGGTGTAGCTAGTCATATGGCTTTTGGCTCTCTCTCCATTAGGCAAATTTTCAAGCTTCTATTTTCAATCACTATTTCTGTTTTTTTATAGAGATGTTAGGTGTAGCTAGTCATATGGCTTTTGGCTCTCTCTCCATCAAGTCTATTGGGAACTTAACAGATTCCTCCTTTGCTCACAGAGAGTAGCTTGCTTGCAACCTTGTGTTGGGGTTTTTGGCAAGGGTCATATAACTATGATGGGAATGTGGTTGACTTGAAGCCCTTTTTGGATGATACTAAGGGAGGTGGCAAATGGCACAATGAGCCAACAACTAAGGCAACAATTATGATGGGGACAACAGAGTTCATTGAAATTAATGGCACTTTCCGTCATAAGGATTGCAAGCGGATATGTTTGGAGGGAACATACTTTGATAATTTGCAATGTTGTGCATGTGCTACTATTCCTAAAGAACGAGACTTTCGCATGTGAGTGTATCGACAAATTCGATCTTTAGACACTTGTGGATCAAGAGACACAGGAGGTGGTAGACGGTTAGATTATTTGACTCATTTAGAGTTATTGAGAGTAGCAAAAACAAAGTCCACAATGGTTTGGGTATTGAAGAAGGAGATAGCATTCACAAGAAAAGTTGATGCATTGAGCGTGAAGGTTAGAAGTCTTCGGGAGAGCACTATGGAAGCCATGGTGAGGAAAGATGTTAGAAAATTTTGTCAAGATATAATCAATGCTCATGAGCTAGGTCTGTTTGAGGGAAAGAAGGCATTGTGGAACTTCTTTGTTGACATTTCACAAAACATTTCAAGAGTAGGTCAAGGGAAGAGATATTCCAATACAACAAAGGAATTATTTGAGACTATCAAGATATGGGGAGGGACAAGGTTGCATAATTTCTTATCACTTAACCTTGGAGGTCCACACATGTCCACCACAATGAGGTCCACAAGAAAAGCACTTTTCTTTCGAACTGGTTTACAAGAGGATATATTTCAACATGCAAGAGAAGTTTACACTTGTCACATGATGAAGAAAGGTATACCCTTGGGTAGTGTGCCAGTTCTTCTAGCTGAGGATGAAACAGTTGTGAAAAGAATGGTGAGATGGGTGGCACGTGATGATACTTTGGTTGGCTTTTGTGGTAAAAAGCTGGAACACACTTGCATTCCAGACTTTGCCGTGCAAGTTGGTGATGGTCAAGATGGATATCTTAGAGTTGTGGATGCTTTTCAACATAATGTGATTGCTCATGCAACGGTATTGATAGTGAATCCTCTTCTTGAATGCTTGCCAAAGCTAGTTCTATTGGTGCAATTGACATGTAATAGGTTTGATTCCATGTTTGTCAGAGAACAGTGGGAGAGCATTCAGCTTTCTTGGAACATTTTTCTAAGGGACGTGGTAGGTCCATTGATAGGACATGCTTCAAATGGAGATAGTAGGCGCAGAAAAATGATGTTGCAAGATTACTCTTCTTGTCAAGGTCCCAGGTTGTGCATTCCTTGGAAGGGTTGGCCCTTTATAGCACACATCACATTTGATGGGAGTATCAGTGGTTTGCATGATCAAGACTATATCCATAATGGAAAGAAACTTATCAATCCTTTGCATAGTGCATCTAGGAGGTTGGTACTTGGTAGAGAGCTTGTGACTTTGAATCATGTAGCAATTGTATATCAATTATTCAAGGTTGATGAACATGGCTTGCAAGAAGGGGATATTGAGAGGAAGGATAGACAAAATTGGAGAGCTGCACAAAGGATTGATGCAAAGAAAGTACAAAAGTGTTTGAAGTTATTACAAGAAGGCTATGGTGCTCACCAAGAGCGGACATTGGGCACACGTATGTACTTATCAATAGTAGCATCTTACATTGATATTTTCTTAAGACCTACCTTAGACTTGTATGGTCGTGTGAAAGCTACAGGAAAGGTGTCTTTCTTTTTCAGGTATGTAGAAGTTGCTACCATTGCTATTAGTGATATATGAATAAAGGATTTTGAACATATTTCCAAGGTTTATGTGGCTAATACTCATGGTTCTTTCTATATGTAGGATTTGGCGCATGTGGATCACTAAACATGATGCATACTCCCTAAAGCAAAACTTTATCAGTAGAGAAACATTAATTGACATTCAATTGTCATGTCACTTTGTGGTTCTCTTGATAAAGACCTTTAGGGAAAAGCATCCTCACTTGCACGTACCCCTTTCTTGCACGGGATCGGATGCATGTGAGAATTTTTTCAGCAAGGTGGGTGGAATGGTTCGGAATGAAAGATGCTATGATGGCTTTGATTTGCTGAGTAGTACAGGAGCACTTAATAGAATAGCAGAGTTTCAAGCAGGTTCAATTCTTAAATTTCCAGTAGCTCATTCTAAACAAGAAAATATATGGGCTACTTTGGAAAAGGAGAATGGCACTCCTTTGGCCAACCTGGGAGACTATGCTTGTGTGAGTAGTGACAACCATATGGTATCTGCATTGAAAGAGGGATTATTAGAAGCAAAGGCCATAAGTGAGACACTTGGTATGCGCGATGATACTTTTTGGAATGACTCATGGGAGGAGGGAGATCTCTTAGAACTCTTCAACCCTAATCTTGAATATGTGGATGAAGATGAATCATTGGATGATGTTCTACTTATAGATGAAGATAATCACTTTGATAGTGGTGTTCGAGGTGATCTGGATGAGGAAATTACTAGTGAAAGTGAGCTTCGTCATGTGATTGATTGTCTAATTGATGAGGAGGAGAAGGTGGCTAGTGAAATATCGCCATTTGTTGAAGTGGATGGGAATCCCATTTCTAAAAGCACACTTGTCAGCCAATTGAATGGAAATCCCACACTATCTAAAGATAGATTAACAAGGGTGAAAAGTGGAGTGTATTTTTCTTTGGAGAAGAAGGCAATGATTCATACAGGAACATGTCTTGGTATAGGATCTGATTGTGCAGCAGTATTGTTTGAAAGCACATCAATAAATGCAAACAAAAAGACAAGAGGAAAAGGAAAAGCTGGGAATACTAGTAAGGGTGCTGTAAACGGCATGTGGTACCTTGGAAGGGTGGTAAGCATGAGGAGAAAGGTTGGAAATTGTCTAAAAGAGACAAGAGGCCCCTTTGATCTATTGGATAGGCCTTTGAATGTTCAAATTCATTTGTCATGGTATCAACAAGCAAAGGGAACTAGGATCTACACATATGACCTTGTTAACAACCAATGTGTGGATTTGGAATCTATAATAGCCTTGGCCAATCTCAACTATGATCGACAAACAAAGAAATACCATCTTGATGAGAATGACTACAAACTTTTCAATGAATATGTGTAGGGCAGAAAAGGTACATTTTCTATTTTTTAAATTTTTGTAAAGTTTATCCATTTTGAAGTCGTCCCTTCCCTTCCCTCCTTCCTAGTCCATTTGCAGCCCTACTGCTCCAATCTCTGATGTAGATGAAGGTAACATATGTTTTTGTTAATGTGCTTTCAATCCTTCTTATCACATAGGGATCCTAGGTTTGCAGCATGTAACTTGACAGGGAGCTTATGTTTGTTTTGCAGGATAAATTTGTTGGCAAGCTATGTGCCATGATGCAGCATTTATGAGAAGATGCCCATAGATGTGTCAATGCTAAACTTATGGATTATAGACATGGATTGTTCGGGTATTACTCTTGTTTAATTTTTAGTTTTTCTAGTAAACATTCAAGATGCATTTTATGTTTTCTACTCTATCAAATTTTGGTTTAGATTCATGGATTGTTCAGGTGTTACTCTTGTGTAACTTCATATTTGCTGCTATTAAACATCCAAGATGCTTTTCAGCTTTCTCATTCTAGTTGTTTTTGAAGGGAGAAGAAACTTGTTTATATTAGTGTGTAATCATTCTTATACGCTATATATTGGGTCTACTACAGCTTTCTAGCTTGTCCGCCCCAATAACAGTGAATGTAGTTGCTGTCTACACTATTCTGAGCAAGTTTTGAGAGTGTTGCCAATTATGGGAAAGGATTTGGAGCTGTTTACCTCTGTATTTGGCAATATAACATTCAAATTAGTTCATGTTTTGCAAGTACAAGTCTGCATTGGAAGTTCAGTGAGGTTTGTGCATTGTTTAGCCAAGCATTGGCTAGTGGGTTAATGAGATTTTGTTGGTGCAATACCATTCATAGCATGTGAATCAGTGGGCAGTTTATGCATACATCTAAGATGGTTCAGAATCAAAATCTGAATCTAAATTCGAGAGACATGTTTGAAGTTTTGGCCTGGGAGGATAAATTGGATGGAACCAAGTATTCCATGTAGAGTTTTATGGTGAATAATGTGTTAGTTGGTAAGAGTATATGGGGCTATGTTAGAGGTGATGAGGCTTGTCTTGTAGATCTAGTTATTGCTTCTGCTACACCTTTGTAAGGAGGTAATGCATATGATATGCAGCTAGCTTCGATAAGGCCAGCTACACCTGTTGCTCCCATTGAGGATTAGAGGAGATGGGATTAAGGGATGCCTAGGCTATGCCACTTATAGCCTTGTCCATTAAAAGGATCATCATACCTCGTATCTGTTCCTCCAACATACTTGGAGAATATGAATTGGGCAAGGAAGGAGGCTAGGCTTACTTGAAAAGACATCTTGATAGTATTTCAAGAGCTTTACGTATGGAAATACATTGGTGGATATGTATACTCTTTGTAGATATACAGTCAATACGTATGCAAAATGGTATAATGTTGCCTTGGTTAGCATGTCAATGTAGGTGATTAGCATGTAATGGATGTAATGCCAACAAATGAGTGCTCTTATCATCACTATTAGGCATGAATCAAGAACATCTATTTTGATAGATGTAACTTTAACAAATGCTGTTATCATCATTATTAGGCTTGAATCAAGAATCACCATGCTAACCATGTATGCTAACCATGCTAACCATGCAGAGGGTGTGCAGATGACAGATGGATGTTTGACAAAATATGATAGCCGTCTTATAGTCTTGTTGTTTGACAAAATAGGATAGCCGTCTTGACGTAGGTTTAAGGAAAGGGGGGGAGCACACTAGACTTTTTCTTGTACCTTATAAGCTTAAATAGGGGTGTTTTATAATCCTACATGGATCCTAAATAGGGGGTTTTCTTGAAGTTTATGCACGCAGGTGACGTCCCCCTTTAATGAAGAGTGAATCCCCCGAGACACATGATCACATGATGTTGAGCGTGAACTCTCAACACCTTCCCTCAAGATCAGCATCATGAAGTAGGCCTTTCCTCAAGATGATGATTCTGGGGAATCGAAGAAGGACTGAGCATTACACTCCATCACATCCCTTTAATGGGAATGTCCTTCCTCTGCGTCAAACCAAGAGCTAATCGATATTTCTCGATAAGCTCTTTACCGAGTGGTTTGGTAAAGATGTCTACAACATTTTCTTTGCTATCACAATGCTGCAGTGTGATGAAACCAAGTAACACTCTTTCTCTGATGAAGTGCTCTCTGACATCAATGTGCTTTGTCCTGGAGTGATATACTGGATTCTTGGCCAATGCTTGAGCCGATTGATTATCACAGTATATTGTTGTTGGCTTTGAATCATCAAAGTAATCGGTTTCTGACAATAGTCTTCTTAGCCATATAGCCTCACATGCACTTGTAGTGAGTGCCCTATATTCTGCTTCAGTCAAAGACAAAGAAACAGTTGGCTGTTTGTTTGACAACCATGATATAGCACCTTGACCAAGGAAAAATGCATATCCCTGTGTCGATCTCCTGGTCTCATGATCTCCGGCATAGTCATTATCACAGTATCCATGCAATTGTAGATGACTTCCTCTGTATTCTATCCCAAATTGTCTTGTACCTCTAATGTATCTCAAGACTCTTTTAGCTGCATTCCAGTGAGACTGTTTTGAATTTGCCATAAACTATGCTAGTGAGCTTACTGCATAACAAATATCTGGCCGGGCGATTATCACATATATAAGAGATCCGATGAGCTGCCTGTAGTATCTGTCATTGACTGTAGGCTTTTCTGAATCTTTAGTAAGTTTCAAACTCTGTTCCATGGGAGTGGCTGCAATCTTGCAATCTGCCATATGAAACTTCTTCAGGAGACTGTCAACATACTTGAGCTGACTCATTAATGTGCTATCTGAATCCCAATTGCCATATTCTGATTCCTGAGATCTAATAAGTACTTGAAATTGACATGACCAAATCTCTTGTGCCATTTTGCAGATAGTGGCATCTGTTGTGGTTGAGCTGACATGGCATGCTTATTTGGTATTGTAGCTAGCATTCTGTATAAGCGTCCTTCCTTGACACCTTTTGCTACTAGCTGACATCTTTTGGATTTGTCTCTGATAGTGCATTCATCACCGTCGAAGATGACTTTGTATTTGTGTTCCGTCATTTGACCTACTTACAAAAGGTTGTTGCTGAGCTTCGGAACATAGAGCACATCTTTGACCAATCCTTTTATACCAGTAAAATTGTTCATAGAGATAACGCATGTCCCTTGAACCGGATTCGGTGTATTGTCCACTGTGTAGATGACATTTTTCTGACCTTCTAATGGTTTCATCTCTGTGAACCATTCCTGATGATTTGTCATGTGAGATGGTCAATGTACCAAGGATCCTGTTCCACTTGGTCGACTTGATAGCTGAAATCCTCTTTGGGATTGAAATCACTGTCTAGGTACACTGTATCAGTCTGATGCAATTCCTCACTTGCAAGAAACATATTTCCATGTTCATTTGCAAAATGACTGTGACTAGAATGTTCACCACGATGATTTCCTCTGTCTCAAAAATTCCCTCGATTACAGCAGGATTGACCGCCTTGGTCGTACTGCTTCTTGCGACAATCTCTTTCATAGTGTCCAAACTTGTGACAGTAGTTGCACTGAATGTTTGACACATTCATTCCCTCGTCCTTGGAATCTTCCTCGATTGGAATGATTTCCTCTTTGTTGATTCTGATGTTGCTGAGGATGATGCTGATGCTGATGTTGATGCTGACTTTGATTTTGTTGCTGATGATGACCACTTTTCTGATATGATCTACCTCTGTCTTTGCCTTTGCCTCTGCTTCTATTTGAAGCTGTGAATGCTTGATCACATGCAGTGATGATGTGGCACTGTGCCTAGCAAGAGGTGTGCCAGTGGAGCCCTGTGTTGAGGTGAAGTGGTCACATGCAGTGACTGTGAAGCACGCAGTGACTGTGAAGCACTGTGTATGCCTATAGAGGTCAGTGCTGACTGGACAGCTGAGGTGGCACAGATGATGTTAGCAAGGTGACATGGTAATGATGACGCGGACTATTGACGTGGACTACTGATGTGATTGATGATGTGGCAATCAATGATGACGTGTCTGTGCTAACGTGACACAAGTGACGTGGTTGATGACGTGGTAGTCTCATAAGACTGCTGATGTGGCCTTGTAGATATGAGTGCCACTTGGCAATATGCTGGTGGTGCCACGTGTCAATAGGCTAACCAAACTAGGCTAACCAAACTGTGGTGACCAAACCTGAGGTTCAAGTAACTAGCCCTATCCTCAAGTCCTACCACGTGTTGGAAGGAGGGCGATCGAAATCTTATAGATTCTTACGGAATCTTGGAGATCTCGTTTGCCTACGAATTTTCGTCACTGAGGTTCCATCGTGTTCGTGGAGGCAAGACTTGCTGTCGTGCAGGAGCGTTTGGAATCCGTCACAATCGAAGGAGGTGGCTGAAGACCTATGAATAGTCGATGGAGAGTCACGTTGCCTTGGCATTGCTCTTGGCGACGTTTCGTGGAGCCGTTGGGCTTCGAGAGGCTTGGAGTGATGCATGATGCACAGGAGAGAGAGCTTGTATGGAAAGTTCTGAAGCATTGCCCGTGAGCTTGGAGATCGAGCTGATTAAGTAGCTCGTGGACTAAGGATTCGCTATTCGCGTGCAAGTCTCGACACTCTGGAGCATCGCCCGTGAACAGATTAGTTGCTGCAAGGCTATTGAAGCTTGGGCTTATGGCAGTTATTCGTGGCTGCCCTGTAGCTATGGTCATTGAAGGGCGCTACTATAGAAGCCGCTTTGCTGCATGTGCCTCAACGTTGGCCAACGTGTTGGAGTCGAGCTCATAGTAGGCACGTTGATGAAGCTTGTAGAAGACTGCTTTTGTCGAAGATGCTGTGACTCGTGAGCAGCTTAAAGTTCGAGGCACCTTAGTCATACGTAGATCTCAGGGTCTTCAGAAAAAAACTCACAAGGTGTTGAAGATCTCACATCACTCAAAAGAAATGAATTCTGAATCCTCACAACAATTGAAATCTTTCTCTCTTTCTCTTGAAGAAGAAGAGCACTAGATATCTCTCTCTTACAATATGGATAACCACTCAATCGCTCAAAGAACTCTCAAGAAAATGAATGGACGGAAATTCCTCTCAAATGGACGGAATTTTTCTTCTTAACGTGGATGGAATTCTCTCTACGGAAGTGAAGGAACTCACGATCACTCAAGAGAACTCTCAAACTCTCAATCACTCTCACTCTCTCAAGAATCGCAATGCCTCAACGAAAGGCAAGGGAGCTCTGATACCATGACAAAATATGAAGAGGGGAGAGGAGAAGAGTGGAGATCAGGAGAGAGGGCACAGCTAGAGAGCACACCACAAATGACTAACTATACACTAGATTTGGTTGAAAAAATAGAATATATACAAACCCTTTTAGGGTTAGGGTTGAGGGATCTAACCCTTTCCTTTATAGCACTCTATAAGATTAGTGCTATGCACATATGATCACGTGATGGTGCGATGCACACATGATCACATGATGTTGAGCGTGAACTCTCAACGTGGTCTCCCCGAGTAGTGACTATTTCCAGGTAAGTTTCCAACCAGACATCCACCAGATGCTCTGATAACTCCTTCGAGTTTTCTCCACACCTCATGGGAGACATGGCAGCTCTAAAAGAGATGAGTCACTGATTCCAGCGCCGTCTGGGAGAGGGGGCACAACGGGTTCACCGCAAATCTTGTAGCCAGTTTCCCACGAACTGGTGTCCATTGGAGCAAGATTTTCCATAGGATACGGTAGTTCTTCCTAACACGTCGCCCCTTAGATCAGAGGCCAAGCAGCCACTGTGGATGAGCAACCGGTGGTCTCCCCGAGTAGCGACTATTTCCAAGTTTGTTTCCGGCCAGACATCCACCCGGATGCTCTGATAGCTCCTTCGAGTTTTCTCCACACCTCACGGGAGACATGGCAGCTCTAGAAGAGATGAGTCACTGATTCCAGCGGCGTCTCGGAGAGGGGGCACAGCGGGTTCACCGCAAATCTTCTAGCCAATTTCCCACGAATTGGTGTCCATTGGAGCAAGATTTTCCATAGGAGGAACGTGAATTTCCCTATAGGGTAGTTCTTTCAGATGCTTGTCAAGCACAGTTCCCACCAACACCGAGACCGCCTAAGGCCCCATTTCAGGTTGGGATCAATTGTATCTGCCACCTCTTCCAAGAGGGATCTGTACATTAGCCCCACGGACATTTTTCTCACTTGTGTCTTGCCCAAGAACCAGTGCAGCAGCCTTCTCTGTTCCTCTATGATGCAGTTGGGTGGCCAGACCTCTTAGCAAATGGCGAGCATTCGATGCATCAGCGTCGTTTCCCTAACTATCAATGAGAAATGGCAGCTTATGTCTCCTATCGTCCACCAATGCTCCCTACTTGGGATCCAGATTTGTTTCCAGTGATGCAACCCTTTTTTGAAAATACTCCTAGCACAAGGAACGTCCAACCAGGCAAAGGGCTTGTCACTCACCCCAACAGCCTTGCTCCACCATATGCTCTCCGCGAGCCTACATCCCCCCTAAGCCCGCCCAAAGGCTTCAAGCTAAGCTTGGCTACGGCGATCTCCCTTAACCGAGAAGGGGAAGCCTGAAAAGAATCTTTCATACCATGACAGCCCTCTCCAGATCCCCACTCTGTAGCTAGGCCCCGTCTCTATGAACCAACGCGCAATCTCAACCCAAGGCAACCCACCAGCAAACAATTTTGGAATCCACTTGCTGACCAATGCCACGTTCTTAGAAACACATCAGGGGTTCCGAGCCCTCCTCTCCGCTTGGGAAGTTTAAGTGCATTCCAGGGAATGTAGTGCACTTTCCCGGTGCTCCCCTCCGCCGCCCATAGGAACGATCTAAGAGCTCTTTCTATGACTGCCCATTGAGACTTATGAAAAAGGCACACTGAAGCCACGTAGGTCAGCATCGCCGAGAGCACATGTTTGATTACCAAGGCTCGCGCATTCCATCTCAGGGGGAGGCCACTCCATGCTTTGAGTTTGGTAAGGAGTCTCTCTCTGAACCATTGAAAGCACTGATGCTGTCAGATTCCAGGGCCCAAAGGGGCTCCTGGTATCAAATTACCTCTCCCTTAGCAATCCATTTGACAGGCATGGGGACTAGCCCATTAGCCAGCTCATTGCTAGCCGATCGAATAGCAAACGACTTATTCCAGCTGCAAATTGACCCCGATGCTACACAGAAGGTATTTAGGCACTCATGCAAGGTCTCCACTGATTCTGCATTCTCTTTGCACAGGGCCATCAGATCGTCAACAAACATCTGAATGCTCAACGAGGATCCAATAGGGAGAATGAGACCTTCAAACCGGCCCAACTGACCAGCCCATTTGATCATGTGAATTAGGGGAATTGAGGCTAGAGCAAACAGGAGGGGGGCTAAGGGATAGCCCGGCCGTATCGATCGACGGAGTTGGAAGGAGCCAACCACACCCCCATTTACACATAGGGCCGCTGAGGCATTTCCAAAGAGAGTCAACACCTTTCTGACAAAAGCATCTCCGAACCCTAATTTAGATAGGACCACCTCGATGAAGTCCCAACGGATTCTATCATATGCCTTGTCCAAATCAATCCCCAGAAAATACGCATAATCGATTGCTGCACTCACATTCAGAACATTGTCGAAGATGTCATGGCCTTTAACAAAACCAGCTTGTTCTAGGGTCCACCACCTGGCTACAAATCGTTTGAATCCTGAGCGCTAATGTTTAGCCATGATTTTATAGGAGGTGTTCAACATAGTAATGGGGCGCCAGTCACCTGGAAGGATCCTGTTTGGCCTCTTAGGAAAAGTTTCAGGAGCCCCGTATTGACATCGATTGAGAGGGAGCCTTTGGAGACTGCGGCATTGGCCATGGCAGCTAGGTCAGGGCCCAAACTATCCCAAAACTTCAGGAAGAACTCAGAGGTTAGGCCATCCGAACCTAGGGATCTGTCCTTCTTCATCCTCTTCAAGGCCTCCAAGAGTTCCATCTCGGAGAAGTCCGTGGCCAGCAGTTTCCTCTGAGATTCCTGGACTCTAGGTTCCAGCATGCCGATCAAATCCGACAGACTTTGATTTCACGTTTCATTTTGATCTGCAGGGGCGCCCACTATACTACTGAGATGGTTCTGGAACACCTGGGCAATGTGCCAAAACTCTAACACTAGCTCTCCATTCGCCCCCTCAACTCTGTCAATTGTGTCTTGTTGTCTCTTCCTGTGGAGGGATTGAAAAAAGAATTTAGATGGGCAGTCCCCCAATTGCAGCCAGGTTTGTCTGCTGTGGGTTCGTGCTGCCTCGGTTATTTCTAGCTCACTGCCCTGTAGTTCCAGCTCCACTTCCGTCAAGAACGTAGAGGCTGTGTGGTCATTGGGGCTGTTTAGCACTGCTTGTCTTAACGACTCCTTGACATAAATCAGGTGCTGGAGCCCCCACTTACAATTGACTCGTTGCTTAGCCCAGGCCTTCGCTACATGCAGCACCGCCCTTATGCAGAGATCCCATCTGGCGTATGGATCCTCTGATTGGACCCTTGATTGGGACCAAGCCGCCCGGATGGCATTGCAAAACTGAGCAGCAGCCAGCCACTTGTTATTGACGGAGAAGGGAATATCCAGGGATCTGCTTGCCTTAAAAGGCATACTGAACGACCAGCAAACCGGAGATTGAGGTAGAGGAGAGGTATCGTCCATTCATCGGGGCAGACATCCACCATCCCCCACCGGACGCATCAAGTCTGCGGGCAATGAAGTCTTGTCCTTTGCGCCTGTTAGACCAAGAGAAGCCCGTGAGCCCAGAACGGTCGAGCTCCAGGCAGTCTGTCAGCCCGCATTCTAAGGCAAGATCCTCCCAAGCTTCGAGATCGATAGCCGGGGGTGGAGTAACACCATTGAGCCTGTCCTCCATAGATTCCGTAAAATTCCAATCTCCTGCAAGGAACCAGTTCTCCCCTTGGATTTTTGCCTTTATCTGTATCGGATCGGCCTAGTTAGGGATCTATTTCGCTGCCGGCATCTCTTGAAGGGGAGGGCGAGTTTTGCCCCCCTGCGTCTTGGTATGGGCAGAGGCTTGTATTCTGGTAGTGTCCCTAGGTTCGAGGGCTGAAATCGGGGGGGTTACGGGGGGGCGAGCTCACCGGGCTGGGCAATCTTTGCTTTGCCTTTGCGCCCTACCACTTTCCAAAGGTTTGGTTCCTGCAAGCCTGCCCTCTCATCGAACTACCCAGAGCTTCAAGAAGCCACGGCACTCTTCTCCTGCGGTGATGGCTGTTGGGGCGGATCCTTACCTTACAATGGAAGCCGTCGTCGACCTGTGATTCCTTTTCTTTGGCTTCGTTGGCCAATCTGATGTTTTCTGCTCTTCGGGGGCAGTTTCTTGCAAAATGAGTCGTCTCTTTGCAAATGTAGCAAGCGTCCGGGAATGCTCCAAATCGGACTTGTTGGGCAAACGGAGCTCCCCCAGAGAGTTTGATGCGGATGTAGTCCGGAGTTTCTTGGCTCCTATCCCATAGGATGCAAGCTCTTCGCAGGTAAGAGGTCGATTTTGAGGGGGGCGGTACCACCAAAACTCTTCCCAGAGTCGCAGCCAGTCGTTCCACCGATTCGCCAAGCACAGAAGGTAGATTAGGAAAATTGATCCAAACCGGGCATTCGTGAAACAGGAACTCGTCGATGCGAAATTCCAGACTCCATGGAACCGGGCATTCGTGAAACAAGAACTCGTCAATGCGAAATTCCAGACTCCATGGAATAACCAACACCGCCGCCCCCGCGAACTTTAAGGCACACCCAACCAGTTCGTTGCAAAGAAGTTTTGAAGCCATGCGGAGAAGGAAGAAGCCCTTACCGAGGAAACGGGCTGAGTAGCCCAGGGGAGGGATAGCAAACTCGAACGTGATGAGGTCTTCCAACTCCCGCAGAGAAGGGATTCGGCCCATAAAGAAAAGGTATACGCCCCCTTTCGCAAGCCTGGTAAGCTCCGGCTTAACATCCGGCATATCGAGTTTGCATACCACTGCATGAGGCTTGCCATTCTCGCACCACAGCTTTTTAGCCGTTTCCCGCGCTCTTCGCTCAGCTTCCGCCACCAGGAGGCGTTTGGCGAGCTCGTCGTCAATCTCTGAGAATCCACCACCAAAGCGTTTGGTGAGAGATGGCTCGTGGTTCTTGCCCTCTGAGTTGCCTTCGGGCTCATTACCGCGCTCAGACTCCCCTCTGTCATCTTTTCGATCGACATATCCGGTTCGTCCTCACAGCATCGCGGGCGCTTAGCTCGAGTCCTCGAGGCGTGCACATGACAAGGGCGGAGGTTCGCAAGCTCACAGCTCTTCAGCCTCACCGTTTAATCTCCAACCTCCCACAATTAGGGCTTCATTCAAGGAATGATAGAGTTTTACTATACTACCTTATAGATTTGTCTCGAATTGAGTAATCTCGTAATAGTGGCATACTCCAACTAGGTCCTATCCATACAAGTGCAAGCTTGACAAAATCTTCTAGCATTCATTCTTGCAGCCTTACTTCAACTTCGATGATCCAAACGTCTATGATGATCGCCTTGGTTAAACTTCATTTACTAATTGGTACCTTTTACTTGTGTTATTATGGATATGTGTTATGCCATTTGTACTTTGCTATACACATTCGAAACTTGCTTGCTTACTTTTGAAACCCTTTTTTTTTAACTGAACAGTTAAAAAACTATTGCATCTTCCAATTGAAACCTATTAAGAAACCAAATCTTTCTTTATTTGTTTTTAAATGGCTTCATGTACTATTGAATTTTTTGTTGCTCTTAGATTATCTTGGGCTATCTTATAGTTTTTCCATTCTGTCACTTTGCCATTACTTAGCATCTTCTGCAATTAGCATCATTAGCAATCCATTTGGCTATTTGTTATAATGGCTTTGCCAATCCAAGCTTGTATTTATTTTTCTTGCATTTGTGTGTTGTCACCTTCTTCTCATTGTATATAGCATGCTTTTAAACCTTGATTTTGTTAAAAAATTTGCATTCTTCATGTATATTTAATCACTTTTTGTAGTTCCAAATATCTTGATTACTTATTTTTATGTTAGCTTGTAGAATGTTACTTAAACAATATTGGTGTAAAGCATGTTAATGTGCTACTCTTTTTATGGTTGTTAGCATGTACCTCGCATGTACTAAATAACATATTTTGCTAGCATACAAAAAAGAATATATGAGGTCTATACAAAAAACGAACGTGTGAGGTCTATACATTGTAATGCAAGTATACAAAACCTAGGCGATAGGAACCAAGGTTGGGGTGTGGGTAAGGGCAGATACACCTAGGGGCTGCTTTCAAATATTGAAGCTTGCATATAAAATGGTTGCATATGTTATCTAGTTTTAAGTACTTATGTAGTATGATTAGGGTATATGCATTATGATTTTTGCATTTTAATCACAACTTAATTGGAGAGAGAGAGAGAGAGAGAGAGAGACATCTTTGTCATACATGCTATACTCAAGATCAAATAGTCTTAGAAGTCCTTCTTCTTCCTTAATATTCTAGATATCTCCATCCTCACATTTAAGGCCTTCAACCTTGACTTGCACTATTGGTAATTTTCTTCTAAGAATAATACCACAAGGCATGGCATGTCTAGAAATTCTAAGATGAAATCCTCATGTTCAGCTAGCTGATGTGATTTAAAGTCCATTCTGTACATTCACATAAAGGCACAACCTTTGTTAAAGATTTATTTAAACTTCGTCTTATACATTAACTCTTTATCATGAATCCTTAAGAAATAATATGGAAATTTCATAAGGCATTCTTCCACAGATTTGTATAGGTTGCTTTTGAATGGTCTACAATTGATGTGTGCCTTATGTAGGCATTGTATTGAAATAGAACGAAAAATAAGTGCTAGTCTCTAGAGGGATAGGCCTTTTTTGTTCCTACATAAGAAATGTGTATGCTACATTGCTTTGGGATTGATAGGTAATTTTTATCTCTTTTCTTAATGGCCTCTATGCCCACAAGGTGATCAGACTAGATGGGACCACTCTTGAGGTCAAGTCTTTGGACTCTCTCAAAGAGGGTGGTGGCTTTGCTCCTTTTTTTTCTTGCATGCATTTTGTAGCGATCTGATTAGAAGAGTCTTAGAATTGCAAGTTGGGAGAAGAAGTCAGTCTTAAAATTTGGGATGGCAGAGAAGCGAGCTGAGCAAGATGGTAGCATGGTAATCTAGACTCTATGTAGTGCCTCTTGTGAGGTCGAGACCAACTGCCCTCATAGGCATTTTCCTTGCTTCTCCCAAGCCCCACTTAGAGCTTGGCTACGAGAATGGTTCTTGGTCCCTACACCCACAAGGCGATGGGGCTAGATGAGACTACTTCTAAGGTCAGGTCCCTAAACTCTTTTGAAGAGGGAGGTAACTCTGTTGGCTCCACTTCTGCTGCAGCCTCAATTAAAATATTGACCTTAGAGTTTAGAAACTCTGTTTGGGGGCTGTGGTTAAATTCAGCTTCATCCATCAGGGTGTCTTGTTGTGGCATATGTCTCAACTTGGCTCGCATGCCCTCCATCTCTTGGGCCATGGCTATATAAGCATAAGCTATGGAAGAAAAGGCCTCATATGGCCTTTTGGCAATCACATGTAACCAGTTTTTAACATTTGCCCATAGAACTTGAGATGTTTCAATCAATTGGAGCTTCAGGTTGGCCAACTCCATTGAAGACATAAAAATACCATCTACCTCTTTGGCCATTTCTTTGAGTGACTGTTCTACTCCTTCCAGGGCTTTAATTCTCTCTTTGAGCAAAGTGTTTTCAATCTGTTGATCTATGTTGTCTACTAAAAGTCTCTCTAGTTAAAGAAAGAACTCCTCCTTCATTTCATCTAACCACTTTGTAATGGTTGATAGACAATCCTTTTGAATTTTCACTTGAGCACGTAGCTTGGATACCTGTTGTTCCTGGGAGTTCTTGTATTGTGAATATTCCTCCTTGAGTCTTTCCAATTCCTCCTGAGTCTCCTTCAATTGCTTGTGTTGTTCCTGCTACATCTACATCTCTCTCCTTTTGAAAGTCCTGAATCTATCTTGTTAAGGTGAGATGAACATTGTGCTGCTAGCTGTGGAATGACTTGAGAATGGTCATTGAATGCTCAACCTCCAAATTGGAAACATTGCCAATGTGCCAACTGAGGTTCTTTGCTTCACAATGGTCGGAGTCATCGGACTATCGGATGTATGTTTCGGAGTGTCAGAATGAATATTTCAATGTCCTCTTCAGTGTCTTTGATCTACACTATGGGCTTGGGAACTGACATCTTTCCTGTTGTAAGCTTTGTCTTCTTGGCTTTCTTTGCATCAGAGGGTCCAGCCAACAATTCTTCTCCTCCGATAGGAGTATCCCACAGAGTGCCGGTGAGAGGTTTCCCATAAAGCATTTGATTTTCTTCTTTTGCTTTGATCAACTGTTGCACTACTCTAGACTTCCCTTTGGGGTCTTCATGTGGATCGTGACCCGCCTTGGTTGTTTCTTCCCTATCGACCCTGGAGACATCGAAAATCGACGCCACAGGTCCGAAAAAGGGCAAAAATGCCTGGAATGGGGGATTTGCACAAAAACGCGATTTGGACAGATGGCACTTGCATTTTTGTGCAAATCCCCCATTCCAGGCATTTTGGCCCTTTTTCGAGCCTTTAGGCATCAGTTTTTGGTGTCTCCAGGGTCGATTTGGTGGTTTTGGCTCGCTCCGGATGCGCTGGCAATGTCAGAATCATCAAATACTACACAAAAAACCAAGGATCTTATATATGCATTTAATGTGAAGCATGAGTACTAGATTGACATTTTTGCAGTAAGTAAATATATTTTATGGCATTTCCCATATTTTGAGTGCAACAAAAATAGGTAAATAGTGAATTTCTTAGAGGGCCCCAAAATGAGTTCCCTTCTTTCCTAATAGCTATTCTTCGTCTTGACTTGTCTTTGTTTGGGAGAACCATACTAATCAGTTCAAGGTCCTCCATGTCTTTCTTTCAAGGCTTTTTCGAATGGGTGTCTGGCCTTTCTTCTTCCCCACATCGCTTCTTCTTGAATAGAAATGTCACTAAGCAAGTCAACTACAAGCTGGATCTTGTGTTTATTGATGCATTGGCAAGAGTGAGTGAACATTTTGGGGCCATATAGAGGGCAATGTATCTTCGAAGTGCGAGTAGGGTGTTGGTGAGGACTCCAAATCACAGAAAGTGATCAGTGTTGAAGTGCGTGTGCTGCTTATGATTGACGGTTGGCACTTGTGAACATTGGAAGCAGCCAATAAGTGTCGATGGAAGTGGATGATTATTGTGCGTGAGGAGTCTGGATGCAACGGAGTGTTCGACGTATGTGCCCGAAATGCATGAGAGACCTTGTCAAGGGTAAGTCTGATGGGATCCTGTACATCCGACTTCTGGCCTAATAGATGTTGCTGGGTGCTCATGGTCAAAAATGTTGGACGCATGTGGGCGTAGCAATGGTGGAGTGGGATCAGATCACATCTGATCGGTATTGGTCAAAGCAATGTTGGATGTACCGTTGGGCTCCCAAAAGAGTCAGTGTGGGTCGGGTCGGCATCGGAAAGCCTTTTTTGTTTAGTGCCTTGCAAAGTCGGATCTTGGTCAAAATTGGATAGAGTGCAGTCGGATCTCGTGTATTTTATTGTACCTGTCGACGGCGAAAGCTGCTAAGGACTCTATGGGCAATCGGACTGCTCCCTGCTATCATTGTATGCCGTCTTGTGACTGGATTGCAAGTCGGGCCTGCGGGTCCTTTGTCATGTGGACGGGGTTCCTTTGCCCAGATGAAAGTGCATGGTCGTGTATGTCTTTCCGCATTGCTTTTGGAGTGTGTCTACCACTCCGACTTTGTGAATGGGCCCATCCTTGTGGACTAATTATCGCGGCACCGCTGCTCCATGTTAAGCGTGTGAGACTACGCTCCCATTTTTCTTGGCGGGGTCTTAGAGGTGACAGGGTCAATCGCGAAGTACAATTGGCATTGCAGCTGATTTGGAAATTGGTCGGAATATCTTTGTTCTTCTTGCTTGTCGGGCCGGATCAAGATTTGAAGAGCAATCATATTGTTTTCTGTGAGAGGCAGTTGTTGTCTTTTCCAAAATTTCACTATTCCCTCTTGTGTTTCCATGTCATCATGATTTTTTGTTATTCTTCTTTTTGCTCCTTTTACTTTGGGTCTATCAAGGCATTATACTATTGCATTGATTGGTGTTAATTGGCTTGTGATAGTTGGCATTACAAATCCAATGATATCATTAAATTCAGCGATTGGCTGGCAGTCAAGTGGTGTACACTGTGAACTTTGTGCATTTGTCTGCTCTTTGGGTGTGTCGAAAGGGTGTCGGATTGCTGTCAAATGTAATTGCAGAGTGCATTTGCTACCTATATCATATTGATAGTACTGACAACTTGATAAATATTAGAATAGGCCTGGATACATACCAGATTAGTCTTGGTTTCTGATACCTTGGGTGGTGCCTAAATACCCCTCAACACTCCACCCAAGGCCTGGCCGAGAGATTTGTCTCTATACCCTATGCCCACAAGGTGATGGGGCTAGATGGGGCCACTTTTGAGGCCAAGTTGGACTCTCTCGAAGGGGGAGGTGGTTTCATCTACTTTTTTTTAATGCATTCTAAACCATGCACAACACATCATGTGCAGGTTGAATTAGCATGTGGATTTTGTACATCCAAATATTATATTGGATTTGCAACCTTCCACACAATTTTTTGTGAGATGGAAGGTTCTGCTAGCTTAAGCATAAGCATGCAAACTAATAGTGAAACAATGCAAGCAAGTCAACCACACACTTAGAGAGCAAATGCTAGAGCAAATAATTAGCCTACATGAGAGACAAATGGAGACCATAATAGAGAGCACTAATAGGTTGAGTAATTTCAAGAAAAAGGTCATACATGACACGAAGAGGATGCTAGAACAAGATGTCAAAACCCATGGGCTTGTCAACATTGTGAATTGGGATTCTAATGCATTGCTTTGGGTCGAATACCAAATTTGGTCCTACGAGCTTATAAGTAAAGAACCTTAGAATTGAGAGCTAGGAAAAGAAGTCAGTCGTAAAGTTTGGGATGGCAGAGAAGCAAGCTGAGAAAAAGGCAAAAGGTACAATAGTGATGAAAGAAAGTGTGCTTAGAGATGACATGCAAAGTCTACAACAACGAGCTAGCCACAAAAGAAATGCCACTTTTGTGGCATTTATCACTAAGAAAGAGATTCTTGTAGGTGAAAAGCAGAAGGAAAGCAAGAGGATGCAATCAAAGGCTTCGGAGATGTGGTGCACAGATTTAACTTCTTTTGTGCCAATGTGCATCATTTAATCCATGGTCTTCTGGATGGAGTAGCATGCCAATGAATAACCTTGGTCAGCTAGATTTCCAAATGCATATGCACAAGAATATTATTCCGAAGAAGAACAGCAACAAGTTGATCATGTGTCAAAAAATAAAGGACAATGACAATGATGCCTCCATAAGTGAAATCAAACATTTGGTGGATTCTCTCCTAGATGAACTGTTCAGTGAACCCAATTATTACCATTGATGGTAATACTCTCTTCAAGTCCACATAGGTAAGCTAGCTTAATGGAAATCCCACACTGTCTAAAGATAGACTTACGAGGGTTACACAAGGATTATAGTACTGTAAGGAAGAGATACCTCTTGCTACATCAAATGAGAACCTATTTGGAATAGGGTCCAATTGTGATGTATACTTTCAAGAAGAAGGCAAAACAAGAAAAAGCAAAAGGAAATGCAATCCAAACTCTTTGCAAAGAAAGAAGACAAGCTACATGGTATCTTGGATGAGTTCAAAAAATGAGGAGAAAGGTCGATGGGGGATATGTGGAATATAAGAGAGGGTTCAACCTCTCAAATAGACCTTCTAGAATAGAAGTCCAACTTGGGTGGTATCAAAAGGAAAAAGGTTCAAGATGCCTCACATATGACCTTATAGACCTTCACATGACAGATATTGAGAGCGTCATTGCATTGGCAAACCTCACCTGTGAATGTAATAGCAATAATTATACTTTGGATGAGAATGATTGGAATGTATTCAATAGATTTGTAAAGGGGCATTAAGGATACTTCTTTCTCTTCTTCTTTATAGTCCTATCTAAGAAAAAAACTACAATATTATTGAGGATCTAGCTTGATGAATGTGCTTTTTAAATTATCATTTTGCAAGACCTTCAATCATACAAGTGGATGATTTGCATGGTTACTTCCATGATTTCCTCAACCACTTAGCCATACACTCTTCTATGGTCCCGTCCCCCCCCCCCCCTCCGAAACCCCTAGACCAATTCTCTGTAAGGAATTTGTTATAGCAAGGTCCTATAAGATGCAACAAAGTAGGTTTGGATACTGGATTTCACATGGGTTACAATAAGGTTTTACATGGATGTGGAAAAGCAAATCTAAATGCTATGGTTCAGTACGGGTCACAACAAAGTTTTGCATGGATGCAACAAAGAGAGTTTAAATATTATGTTTTGGCATCAGATACGATAAAGTCTTGCATGAATTCAACCGTAGAGGTTTTAGTACTACATTCTTGTATATTATCAAGGGTTTTCATGGAAGCAAAAAGTGCCAAGACCCTCTATGAATGTGGCAAAGCACCATGGTGTTTTTCCATTCTTGTAACAATTAAAACGCAGAAGCAATTAATAAGTTTGGGATCTATACAATTCATTAAGTTCCCAATATTAGGCATACTAAAGCTCTAGATGTTGGTATTTGACAAGAAACATTTGTTATGTATTGTCATAAAATATTTTGTCAATTTGACTAATCCAAACATATGGTTTTTGTAACATTTTGAAGCATATATGTCATTTATAAAAGTTTCCAATCTTTGATGAAGAATTCCTATAAATATTGTTTCTTTCGGCTTGCACGAGCTCTTGCATAACTCAAGTTACTTTGCATACCTCTATAGTCTTGAAACTTGGTGTGTATGACACACATGCTTTAGCTTCTTTGCTATTTTTTTCTCTTACTTTTGGTATACATGTTTTGCCTTGTTTACTCTTTGTTTCTCTTAACATTTTGGCACTACCATCAAGGTTGAACTTGCATGTTGCCTATTATTGCAATATAGTAACTCTCTTTTGTGTGTATAGACTCAAATAACATGCATGTTACATTCCATATTTCTGATATTGCCTCCAAAAAGACTCAAAAAGTAGTTATGTACCTTGCACATAAGGACATTAAAAATTCCTTTGGGTTCTATTAATTTTGAGAAAATTTACTAAGGGAACGTAAGGAAATGCTAAAATAGGTTACATAGGGATTTAGAAAAGAAGCCTTGAACGCACGTGATATAGCCATATTATACTAAGTGACCCCCCTGAGGTTCATGTTTAGCATAAGGAAATTAAATGTCAAAAACAAAGGATCTAACATCTTTTGAAAAACATACTCCCTTGCTGGGATGATATGATAGGGAGGAGCTACATGGAAATACAATTGTTTCAAAAGTAAGTAGCTATTTTGATGCAATTCACCAAGACTAAATCATTTAGTCTTTTGGCATGCAAGACTGTTCCACAAAAGTACAAATTTACAAGGCAAATGGTTTAATGTAACATGATAATTTCGTGGAAGCCAACTTTCTAACAAACGTGATGAGTGCGCCAATTGTCTCTTAGCTAAGATGTAAGTTCAAGATTGGCTCCGATGATGGGATAATGTTAGATTCCTCGTAAAGAAGATACAAAGCATGTTTTGCCAAGCTTAAATAAGTTAGTACATGGCTACACAAGGTTTCAACCATTTATCCTTATAGCATTGTCTTAAATACTACACACATGGAGTATATGGATGTATGAAGGCCTTTTGTTTTCTAGACTCATTAGAACCTAATAAAGGCGTACTTGGCCATCGACATTGACCCTACAAAATATTTGTAAGCAAATAGACTAGCTTACAAATTCTCTCAAGGACCCAATATTGCAAGCCAAGCAATACTTTATATGGTTTTTATAAAGAGATATTCAAAGGCCTATTGCTATTAACTTAGTAAGCCTTTTAAAGAAATGTTAAATTCCCTTCACCTAATATAGGAGCATACTATGGGTACATAGCTTTGAGCAACTTTCTTTCTAAAATGACGAAAACTAAGGCATTATCTTCGAGAACTAGAGAAATATATCTTTGTATTATCCAACGATCCTTTTAGAGACAACCAAACTTACTTTATGAGATATAAATAGCACACTATCTTCCATTGATCAAAGTAATGTGACTTGACTGCAAACCTAGCTTAACAATACTTGATAGATTTCCTATTAGACTACTACAAAACATTAATATCAACTACTTCCATATAACATGTCCTCTCTCTCTCTTGTTGAATGACACTTCATATTGATATCGTGATGTGATCAAGTTTCTGTAGGCAATTGATGCACGGTAGAGCGATTGTGTTACAAATTTTTACCTTATCTACACATTTAGTCACCAATGATCCAAATACATTGTCACCTCTAATGCTACAAGCACATCGATGCCCTAGTTTGGTTATTGAAGTGACAAGGCATAATTCGGCATTAAAGCCAAGGACCATATATGAATACTCTTTGAGATACTCCATTGTGACTCATATTATTTGAGGTTAAAATTTATTGAAAAAATTCACTAATTCTTCTTTCACTACGAAGCGAGTTAATAGCCCCCTAGCACCCAAGTAGAAGTGCCTAGATGACAATGCATGCTTGTACCTACAAAGCATGAAGACTAATAGATTTCTCAATCAACCAAAAGAGAGAATACCTAAAACGATAGTAAAATTCTCAACCTCGAACACCTCAACACCAAATACACGATGTTGACACTCAATTCTAGCAGTTGAAACATATTGAGCCTTCCCCCATCCCCAAGCACTACGAGGGCACAAAAAAGTGAAAGTGTTATACAACAAGCATAATCTTCTCATTTAAGCCCAATTTCAACTATGCCATCATGCATTTTTGTGCTGCCAATTGTTCATTTTCCTTTGAGGCATTTCTTGGCGAAATAGTTCAACTTCCATAAGCCTCACATTTATCGTAGAGAATAGCTAGCATACATTTATGATTTGATGTCTTTAACCACATATTGATTCTGGCAATAGGGAGTGTACACTAGTTGTGCAATTAAAACTTCATCTCTAAGCTTACTCACATCATGCATTCCAACTATACATCAGCAGTTAGATCTGAGGCCTCACAAGATGGGGCCAATGGAGATTTTGAAATGTAGTGAACGTAGGACCTTGTTTAAAGTTGCCTTTTTGTAAGAATCTATTGTGAGCCTTCTCTCTCTTGCTGCCATGTACACTCCTACATCACTATAAAAGCATCCCTCAGTGTCTTCCAAAGCTGCATAAAGATTTCCAATGATCCCAAATCCCATCAATGTTTTGTATATGAGATAGAACTCTTGTGAGTGTTTCTCTCTTGCTTACTTGTACACTCGCAATTCACTCTGAAAGCATCGCTTGCTCTGAAAGCATCGCTCAGGTCTTCCAAATTTGCATATAGGTTTGTCAATGACCCAGTCCCTCAATGTCTTCCAAATCTGCATAAAAGTATCCAATGACCCCAAATCCCATGAATGTTACCAAAACAAACTCATCTGCACCATTCATTTCTTGAATATGAGATATTATACCAGATAATAACCCAAGTATTCAAGAAGAACTCAGACGTCTGATCAAACTATGACTGAAATCAACATAATATCGTAAATTACAAGTCCACAACACTACCAAGGATAAATATAAAATTTCCACGATTGTATGCATTTGTTTTTCTTGAGGTTGCAAGCCTTTTTTTAAATAACCACTCTTCTATTCCTCATGAATCTTCTTTATCTGACAATGATATAGTACCTGTCTCACTGTCTCGGCAATTGGAACACATGCTTTTGCTTTAGTGTCCCTCCTTATTAAAGACATCACCTCAATTCTGCTACAATCCTTAAGTCTACATACACCTGGCAACTCAAAGTCTACTAGTTGTTGCCGTATATAAAAGTCATTCTCAGTAGTAGGCATATATATATATTTTTTTTAAAGGATGAAGATTAATGCCTAACTTTTGTGATTTGAAAATAGCACCTCACATAATAATCATTAGAGAATTACACGTGTGAAATTATGTTAAGGTATATAATGACCTCGTGCATCCTCTGTGTTAACAATTAGTTTCAGGATGTCCATTGCCTCTAGAATTTCCTTGAATATATTCATCTTGTGAAGAATGCCTACTAAAAGACATTAAGATGAATAGATGTGAATGATGTCACAACATTGCCCAAACTTTGGCAATGTAATAAGATCAACAGAAAATAAATTCTTTAAGAGAGCTTTGTCTGCCTTTGAAATTTTGGATTGTTGTTTCCAAAACCAGTATTGTTCATGAATTCATGGATGGTGCTAAACTTGAATTCAGCTTAACAAAAATTTGTAAAATAAGGCGTTATCCTAAATTTGCAACTCACTACTATGGTAGAGTCACAATGCTACTCTGACAAAACAAGGCTAGATGATGGACATGTACATACAGGACTATCAGGACTACTTGCAGAGAGTAAAAGTTCCATGGATTCATAGCATAGAAATTCGTCTCATCTATATCATCCATGCATTCAAAATAATAGCCTTCCACAACCCTTACTGAATTCTCAAAAGCACGATCATAACATGTAATTCAAGCATTATTCAGCCCAATAGGATGTCAACCTACGTGTAACAAAGGTCTCTTGTGTCTCAGTCTCCTCATCTTTCAACCTGGCATTGATGTCTGAACAAAAAGAGTTCAGTGTCCAGGTATGGAGCATTGTCAAGTTTTACAGACATTGGTTTTGGCTTACTTGTCCATTAATATCTATGTACTCTACCAGGTTATTCAGCCTGACTAACTTATGTTTCTAACTCCAGAACAAAATTAGCCATTACCCGATGCGTAGCTGAGAGGGTTGATGTAAGCTCTTCACAAAAAATTCAAGTCTTGCAATCAGCAAGTCACATCTAGAGCTGAGCTAAACCAGTTGTAATGTAGTGCACATAATTGCTAATACAAGAAAAAGATGAGGGAACATTCAAATACTTAACATCAGAAGCAGTGAATTTTTCTTCTTCAGAGAGACAATGAGGACAAAACATGGTACCAACAAAAAGCTTGTGCAAACATAAGTTATAAACTTGTCTATTGCCATTTGAAAAAAAATCGACAACAGAGGGACAAAAGCAAGACGAACAGATTAAGCTTACAGAACATAATGACTGGAAATCATACCTAGTGCGAAAAAGTTTGTCCAGAACGTGTCCAACCGTAAGTGCGAAGCAATCGAATCTGTGACAGCGAAGGTTATACACTTTCAAAATATGATTTTCATAGAAAATTTACTTCTGGAAGGTGGAACTCTCAATCAAACCATGTCAAACATATTCATAAAAATTTGAAAGAAGCATATATTGCCTGCATTAGATTGTACCTGAGCAAATGCATAGATAGCCTTAACCACTCTTGCATAGTCAGTACCAACAGACCTGATCACAATCTCAGCAAGGAACGTTCCCCACAATCTGCATTGGTAGTGATGGATGGTTAGAAAACTAGGAGCACACATGCCTTGGTCTATTAAATACTATACACTTGGACTTCTAAGAGATGATTATAATAACATTCTGCTAAAAGTAAAAACAAAGGATTCCCAACAAGATATCATGAGCACATATTGAAGATTCGCTAATCTTTTGAAATACAGGAAATGGCCTTCATAGTCCTTCATGGAAGCTCTTCCAAAAAGATGGAATCATGCTCAGCACTACCCTTCTGCTAAAAGTAAAAACAAAGAAATACAGGAAATGGCCTTCATAGTCCTTCATGGAAGCTCTTCCAAAAAGATGGAATCATTTTGCTAAAAGTAAAAACAAAGGATTCCCAACAAGATATCATGAGGACATATTGAAGATTCGCTAATCTTTTGAAATACAGGAAATGGCCTTCGTAGTCCTTCATGGAAGCTCTTCCAAAAAGATGGAATCATGCTCAGCACTACCCTTCTGACCTCATTTCAGGATGCCACACTCTTAAAAACTGCCTAGCTACTCCAATTTAAACCACTAAATTTCATCACAATTTATTGCTCGATGTTTTGCCATTCAAAAGTGGCTTTTTAAGGAACGTCAAAGTCGGTTAAACATCAAATCTATGTATGTACACATGTATGCATTCACACAGAGTAGATAGATAGGTAGGTAAATAGAAGATATATAAAGAACAAGAAAATTCGAAGCCTTTTATCATCCTCCAGAGATCAAAGCATGGTCTATGGGAGCATATCAAGATGCATGATCATTGTAACTAACTGTGTGTACGTGCTCTCATGCCAGGAAGCATGTGCTTCAAGAGATGTTTAGTGCTCTTGAGGACCTCATGCCTGCTTCTCTAGTGCATTGCTACATCCAGCTCAGGCACAAGAAGAGGATGCTGCAGGAGTTGACCTTGACTTTATGTGATGTAAGAACTAATCTGTGATAGATGCATGTCTCTGTGCAAGAGGTCTGGAAGGTCCTCGAATAAATCTGGCTCATGGCAGTGTGTCTGACCTGCTAAAGAGACAGGAAAACCATGAGCGCATATCGTTCAGATTCAATCACCTCCACGTCTCTCAGAATGCATGGTTGTGTATATATATATCCTTCATCTGTCAGTTTCCCTCATAATCCATGTGAACTGGTGCGAGTTGCTGTCACCCTTGCTGAGAGAGAGATGTTTGTATGTGCATCACATTGACATTACTCTTAACAAAAATGAGGATTGATGTGCACACAATATCACTGGTGTTTTGTCTTGCTCTCTGATAGCACTCGTGGCGTAGCTGATCAATCAAGTATGTTTTGTCTTCTTCTCTGATACCACTCATGAAGGACTATTTCCTGTTGTACACCAAGAGTGATCAAACCAAGATTAGGTTTGTTGTGCTACACTTAGAAGATTATGCCCATACTTGGCGGAGGCACCTCCAACAAGAGGGGACTCTTCACACTTGGGAGAATTTCAAGGAGCAGATGTTCCAGACCTTTGTATCTCCCGTTGCTAAAGATAAGCTGGTGTGTGAATGGTATGAATCAACTCAGCAGGGTACAGTGAGAAACTATATCAGAAGGTTCTGGAAGCTAGATTTGTTTGCCCATGGTATTAATGATAAGAGTAAGCTGCTCAGGTCATTCATGGACTCCATCCCAGCATAGCTGCTGATGTGTCAGCCCAAAATCCCAACACTTTTAAAGAGGCCATGAGACTAGCTGAGCTCTATGAACCCAAGTATAATCTGACGGAGAAGGGTGTGGGCACTGGAACACATGGACAGAAAATCTGTGAACAAGGGTAGCCCTTCAATGGTTTCCGAGCAAGTGGTCCCCTCTACAACAGTCACTCCTATTCCTAGATACCCCCTTGTTTATGGCAGCCATTTGGGAAACCTCAAGCCCTACAAGGCTGAGGAAGCAAAGCCTTCAAACAGACTCAGCCCCAGGAAGACCCAAAGGACAAGAAGGATAAAGTGGTTAAACAATTACCCCAGGCCATTATTGAGGATAGAAAGAAGAAAAATATCTGCTATCTATGTGGACACCAGAACATAGAAATTTGTGCAAGGCCAACGAAGGAGCTAAACTGAGCATGATAATTGAGAATGAGGATGATCCCATTCCGGATGACCCTGCAACAACAGAGCCAGAATTCCAGGAGTGTGGAGGCGAAGATTAGGGTGATGTTGAGTCTCCAAAAAGGAACCCTCTTTGCTTCATGTGACACCATGACTTATGGTGACTACCAATCTAATCATCCAAGGAAATGCCAGCAATGGAGGGTTGAGATTATTGATGACTACATGGATGTTGGATTCAGAAGGGAACCCTTGTGTTGATGATGATGATCTGTTTTGGGACACCCAATCTGTCCTGTACAGCATCTCTCCTCATGCATTCATGGGAAAGTGCCCAAACACTTAGACTAAAAGGGGCAATCAATGGTAAACCTGTTCATATCTTGGTGGATACTGGGAGCACCCACAACTTTATTAATTCTAACTCTGTCCAAGTTTCAGGTTGCATCCTACAATGATTGATCATGGACGACAAGTACAAGTGGCTGGTGGGGAGCATTCTCTTAGGAGAAACTATTGTCATTTCTTTTGAAGGGCTATGAAGCACCTCAATTGGCTGTCATTTCTTCCAGAAATTTGGCAAGAGACCTCAAAAATTGTTTGTGCATTCTATGCCCTTGATCTTATCCAAATCTGAGGATACGAAGTCTTGGTTGAGGATCATAGATGCAGGAGGTATTGCAGCAATATGCAGATGTGTTTACCAATCTTCCCCATCATCTCCCACCTCAAAGAGACATTGAGCACTCCATCACTCTTGAGCCAAGGTCCAAACCAGTGAACACAGCTCCCTACAGGGTGTCAAGAGTGCTAAAGAAAGACTATTTTGGATGGACATTAGATGCAGAAAAGAGCTTCCAATAATTGAAGGCTACTTTCTCGTCAGCACCCATATTGGTATGCCCTGATTTCTCTCCTACAAAAGGAGGCAAGGCCAAGAAAGCCTCTTACTTGAGTAACATGGGCAGGCTGAGGCCATTCCATGATGCATTTTACCTTGTTGGGATCCACCCTGATTCCATTGCTGCCCATAATGTGTCCCATACACTCCACCTCTTTTGCCATGAAGGTACACTTACTTGGCTTAGCATAGAGCTGGCGGGTTCTTAAAACCTCCAAATCTTATTCACATATACGAAAGACGATCCTCCTTAGTCTTGAGAATATCATCAAAGAATACCAAACCAAACTTGTAGAGGTAAGGCTACAGAACTTTATTCACGAGGGCTTGGAAAGTGGCTGGGCATTGGTAAGGTCAAATGCCATCACCTCAAATTGGTACAGCCCCCTTTCAGTTCTGGAGGCTGTCTTTGGCTCATCCTCCTCCCTCATCCTAATCTGATGATAGCCTAACTTGAGGTCTATCTGAGTGAAGAACTTGGCTCCCTTCAATTCATTTAAGAGATTATCAACCCTAGTATAGGAAATCTGTTCTTTATGGTCATTTTCTTGAGGTCTCTGTAGTCAAAACACATCCTTAAGGATTGGTTGGTTGCAGTCCTAAAGTAGCCCCATGCAGTGATTGCCTATGAGAGTAGGAAGCTGGATGCCAAGGAGATCACTTTTCACCTATGACCAAGAGATGTTGGCTATACTACACGCCATTGAAAAGTGGCACCTCGATCTCTATGGCAGCCACTTCAATGTCAAGACTGACTATAGGACTCTATAATATCTTATGTCACAAACCAATCTTCCTCCCAAGCAAAGGAGGTGGCTTTCTGTCATACAAAACTATGGTTTTGACATTGAGTTTAAAGCAAGGAAAGAGAATATAGTGGCAGATTCTCTATCTAGGATGTGGTCATGCACCCTAAGCTCTATTACAGAACCCTAAGGCTGCTGTCATTTTCTAGGACCTGCGAAATCCCTCTTGTGAAGACCAACCTAATTACTAACTGTACAATGGCTTATTATGGTACAAAGGGAGGATTTTTCTTGTGGAGAATCCCACCTACAAGCTGCTAGTCCTGCAAGAGATGCACTCCTCTCCTATGGCTGGTCATATTGGATTATTTAAGACCTATGAAATAGTGAAGCAGAGCTTTATATGGAAGGGGTTATGAAAGGATGTATACAAGTATGTTCAAAGCTGCACGCCCTGCCAACAAAACAGGGAATTGAACCTCAGGCCAGGAAACTTGCTTGAGCCTCTGCCCATTCCAGAGGGTAAGTGGACCCACATCGCAAACTGGTCTATCTGTGACAGCTAGGGGCTGGAATATTATTTTTGTTGTTGTGGACAGGCTCACAAAGGCAGCACACTATATACCCACAAAGACACAATATTCAGCCTCTATGGTTGTTGCTCAGTTCATGGAGAATGTGTTCAAATTACATGGCCTCCCACACTAAATATTAAGTGACAGAGAAGCTGATACACTCCTCACTCCAAGTACTGCTGACTACTGACAAACTGATGGCCAGTCTGAAAGGGTCAATAGGCGGCTGGAGTACCTTAGACATTTTTGTTTTGATACCCAGACCACATAAGACAAATGGCTACACTTGGCTGAGTTTTGTTATAACACCACCAAGGACACCTCCCTAGGGATGAGTCCGTTTGAGGCCATGAATGGGTACAAGGTTCATGTTCCCTCTACAGTTCTCGATGGAGCTATGACTAACCAGCAGGCCATTGATGATTTGGTACATATGACAACCTTACTTCCGCAATACAAGGACCACATGGTTAAAGGCATGAAGGCATATACTGATGGAGGAGTCTAAATAGCTTCATTGAAAAAGAATACAAACACTAAGCTGGCCCATAGATATTATGGACCCTACAGGTGTTGCAGAGAATTGGGGAAGTGGCATATAGGTTGGAGCTGACCCCTTCATCAAGGATTCATAATGTGTTCCATGTCTCCTTTTTGAAGAAATACTTGGGACCCACAGACCAGGTTATGGAAGAGCTGCCTCCCATGGATGAGGAGGGCCATATTCAGTATATACCTGTGAGGATCATTGGATTCAGAGACCACATTCCCCGAAATAAATCCTACATCAAGTGGGGTTTCCCAGATGATGAGTCCTCATGGCATCCCTCTTCCATAGTGGATCAATATCCTTGCTCAGCTGATGTTTCGGACCAGATAGTAGGCCTGAGACTAACCCTAACTCTAGATTAGGATAGCTAGAAGCAGCCTAAGCTAAGTCTAAGCTGAGAGGAGGGTCCGAGGGCTAAGCAGAGGAAAATAATGGACTGAGCATACTGGATAGCTGAGAAGGAGGGAGCCATGAACTGAACAGAGGAAGAAATAGGTGCTTGAAAGGAAGGCTGAATGGAGGGAGGGATCAAGTACTTGAGCGGAGAGCTGAGTGGCGCAAAGGCCTAAGCAAAAGGCTAGGAAGGCTTATTGCAGGGAGGGAGGGGGTGAGAGAGAGAGAGAGAGAGAGACAGAGGGGAGAAAATGTGCAAGATTTCTAATCAACATGTTCAAATGAGTAGCAGAGTTCAAAAGACAACATGGAACCCTTTCCTTCTCATGTTGATACAATGACAATAAAATGGAGAATGTCACAGGTGAAATCATCACACGAAGACCCATTCACTGGATGGCTATAAAAAATTACATAATGATGCCAATGGTCTCTATGAAATGCATTATAAAAATAAGAGAACCTGTTTTCACCCCTCTTTTGTTAAAAACCATTTTCACAGTATCTTACATAAATCTTTCTTTCTTTGACAACATTGGAAATGTAAATTATCACAACACAAAATATTACGGTTGGGTATTAGAAGTAACACTGGAGGGTGCACATTTCCTAAGTAGCTTCAGAACATGAAACGCTTACAGTGGGCCTAGTAACATTGATGTTCTTTGCAAAGCCATATAGCATGATGCAGCCTTGGCAAGACCCTAGACCTCAAATCACACAAGAAAATAGTGAGAATCAATCGAATGTAGATATCATATCAAGGTCTGCATTTCTATATTCTTAAAAGATGTTTATTGATTTTCAAGGTAGCTTCAAGTAGGGTACCTGTTTTGCTGTGAGCATGGCAACATGGGTCTGTAATCTTGAGGCTGCAGCTTGCCCTCCCTTCCAAAAATGAGGAATGTTTAGGAATTATTTATAAAAATGTGCCATGATAACCAAGAGTAATAGTTGTGAATACAATGTATCCCACTTCTGTGGTGAATGCATGATGGATCTATCAAAAACTCAACTCTCTCTCTCTCTCTCTCTCTCTCTCTCTCTCTCTCTCTACACCCATCCACAAGGCAAGGGATCCCATGAGCCCGGAGAACTACAGGACCATTATGATTGGACACTTCATGTCCAAGATTTATGCATCAGTACTTGATTCCGAGGTCAACAGATTTGCGGAGTATCGAGGACTTAGAGCAGTAGGACAGGCCGGATTTTGGCGTGATCATGGAACCATGGACCACATTCTCATGCTCAAATGTATCATCGAGGAGGCAAGGGCATGGAAGTAGAGGGTTTGTTGTTGCTTTGTGGATTTCCGCAAGGTGGTTTTCACAGTTCCGAGAGCCCGCCTCATACGGCGCCTACAGGATTTAGGTTATGACTAGGAGATCATTTGGGCTGTCATGCCACTTTACAAGAGAGTTTCAGGCAGAGTCCGGGTAGGATCTGGGTGGACAGACGAGATCATGAGTACTATCGATGTCAAACAAGGGTGTCCATTATCACCTACCTTGTTTGGCCTCTACATTGACGAGCTTGAGACAGTGATGCAGACACAGGGGGGAGTAGGTTGCTCTCTTGCGGGCATGCTGATCCAGATATTGCTTTACGCAAATGACGTGGCTCTCTTGTCTTCCTCAACAGAGGGGCTCTAGAGACACCTTGACGCACTACAGTCCTTTTGTGAGTCTCATGATTTGAAGGTCAACCTGGTAAAACCAAGGTTATGATCTTCAATACATCTCGAGCCTTCATGCGCCAGGAGTAGTTCACATTCGATGGGTCACCTATTGAGATAGTTTCATCATACACTTATCTTGGGGTTGTCTTTTTCGGACCCATCTTCACTATGAGACCCGCGATATGCAAGCACGCTTGAGCAGAGGATATGCTTCATTAGCCAGACTAGAGAGGCCGTGCTTCCGCTCGCACTTTCAAGATCCACGGACCAAGGGGTTGCTTTTTGACTCCCTGGTCCGTCCAGCGGGGATGTACGACAGCCCATGTTGGGGACCAGACTTGTCGGATATAGAGTGGGCCGGTGTAGAGCGGCTACAGGTTCTCATGTTATCACGGATGATTCGTGGTAAGCCATATGTTCCTCACCAGATCATTCAGGCTGAGTTTGAATCACCCCCATTACAACTAGATGCGGCATTTCAGGTCATCACGTATCTGTACCGAGTCAGGGAGTATGGGGATTACACCTCTGGGCATAGCACGCTACCATGGCTAGCATTGTCCTCTTCTATGGCACTTGCAACAGGAGGGGACCAAAGGTGCTAGTACGCACGCACACAGAGATGTTTTGAGCGACTAGGGCTCCACATGGATGGACTACCTCCCTTCTAGTACAGCATGGATGCTTCGTTTTCTCCCCTCCTATCACACGAAGTCAACCAAGTTATCCCTAAGCATCTCTTACAGCTACACACATTTCGGACCTGGTTGGGATTGAGTGAACTCCTAGTGAAGCTTAGCTTCTACAAAGATCACTTCTTACATATCATAGCTGAGGGTTTCGTTGACCCCCCACGATACACGCAGATCTACTTACCCCACTCACTGAGGATCTCTATTGGGCAGTTTCGGGTCTCTTCACATAGACTTCGTATCGAGAGTGGCAGAGTAGAGCGACTACCCAGGGAGAGACGCATATGCACATTATGTGACATGCAAGAGGTTGAGACAGAGGAGCACTTCATCTTCAGGTGTCCTGTTTACTATGAGATCCGAGGGCGTTTCTACTGCCTCTTCAAAGATAGCTATGGGATTTTGGCCCGATTCCTCTCCTACCCAGACCAACGATGTTTGGTAGGTTTCATTCATGAGGTACTCAGGCATCACGAGAGGATACTTCGAGCACGGAGACAGGAGCAGACTTTTTCCTTGGCTGATCCCTCTCAGAGCTCTATCACGAAGTTTTTTCAGCCAGATCACATGGACCCCCACGAGACGAGGCCTCCACGTGAGCGTGACCCGGAGCCAGTTGCCCGACAACTCAAACAGAGGGTTGACACACATATCACACTTGGGGACATCCCCTCCCTGTTTAGAGTCAGAGCCCGATCGATAGGGGTCACAGTAGCCTTGATTAGACGCAGAGCTATGACCAGGAGACGTGCTAGGGCTGCACCTATGAGTGGCCGACAGCACTCTATCGCCGATATCATGCCCCCATTGCCTCATCCACCCTGATGTCCTGATGATGATGATGATGATGATGATGAGATTGATATATAGTCGATCACCGACATGACTATGTTGTGCTTAGTACTACCATTTTGTATTTTTTGCATTTTGCATTGGTGTGGATGCTCATTTAGTAGCTCCACCACCATAGCTCGTTTGTACTAAGTTTTTCACAGTCTCATAGACCCATCGGTCTTCCAAATACTTTAATAAACTTTCTTTCTTTCTATGCAACCAGCAATGCACGTCTGATTGAGCAAGGCATATGCCACACTTGCTAGACTCTAGCGGCAGTGCTTTGACTCTCACGAGAAGTTCACACCTCCCGCCTGGACGACCTCATAGTTGGGTGGGAAGGGGCGTGCAACGAGTTGGACCAATTAAAAAAGGGGACCCGGACTAGATTTACGAAAAGGTTTGTCCGGCAGAAGGAGGCCACCCACTAAGAGGGTGGCAAAACAATCCTACTGGGGATTGAGCCCGGTCCAACTAGCTCAGAGGGACCCCTCATGTCACTCAGCCAACGGCTTGTTGCTATAATAAATGTGCAGTTCTTTTTTTTAACCTTTCTTGCAAGTGGTGTGAACCACCACCCACCCACACGTCTTTTTCAATGCACGGATAGGAAATAAGCAAGTTGGCTTGCTTGACTTCGCCGATGGCAGAGATCCATATATAGTCCAAGAGCTAGATGCAACTGAGCTCAGGATATTGAGACATTTGCAGATGCCCCACAGGTGACAGGATATGGACGACATCTACTTGAGCTAGGGGCAGTCCACGACCTGATCATTTATAAAGGTCTTCAAAGATGGCCATCTTCTAGAGGACTCACCTGATTACCACATGGTGGTGGATGTAGTACGGTGGACTAACTACTAGGCCCACTAGATTTTGTCTCGCGAATACACGACTTTGTCATCCCCCCCCCCAACTCCGAGCTGACCACTCATACTTGGCCTTCCATATCTCTGCCATTATGCCACCTACAGGGAGATCCCCCCCGCACCTACACGCATCCAAATCCACTTTGACCGTGCCCTTGACCCAATGTACATGAGTCACTTAGCCAGAGGGCTCCCGGCTCTACTTGGAGATGATGTAGACCTCGCCAATGCCTCCAACACCCTTGTCTCTCTGGTACAGGACCCTTCTACCATATCATTTCCCACGACCAGACCCATGCGGGTCCAAGATGGGAAGATGCCCCAAAACCTTTGGTTTGATGACGAGTGCAAAGAGGCGAGAGCCCACTTGAAACAGGAGCGGGATTTGGGTCACCTGACACCACCCGAGACACAAAGGATCTTTCAACGATTGACACGCCGTAAGAGGCGGGCCCTCACACATAGGATAGACAAGATTGTCACATCTTTTCGAGGAGGAGACCCAGCCACCGGATGGGGGTTTCTATCAAAGGGGAAGCCACCTATTCCCATCACCAATCCAGATGTGTGGCACACGTATGCATGTTCCCTCTATGATGCCCAGATGCAAACACCATCGGATATCTCCTCTATGCCTAGGCCCACTACTTCACCACATAGAATGTACGGGCAGCACTTCGCAAATTACACAATCGGAGAGCGCAGGACCATGAGGGCCTACAGACCGAGCACTTTGCACATGGACAGAAGGTCCTAGCACAGATGTTCAGCTGGGCTGTGTGTCACAATTTCCCACCTACTTGGAGTACTACCACTATTGTACAGATACACAGCCGGAGACCCTATAGAGACTGGGAACTACCGTACCCTCATCTCTAGCCAAGATTTATGGATCAGTTTTAAAGAGGGAGCTCAGCAGCCACACAGAGGCTCCGAGACAACGCGCACTAGGGCAGCTAGGATTCCGGAGACAACAGGAGGGCTATCATTGAGGAGGCGAGGTCTAGACACCAGAAGGTCTACACATGCTTTGTAGACTTTCACAAGGCTTTTGACATTGTCCCAAGGTCCCACATGATTAGGAGACTACATGAGCTCCAGATTCCAGAGACATTGATATGGAGGATGATGAGCATGTATGAGTCCAACAGAGGCAGAGGTCGCGCCCCAGGTGGTCTATCGGATTGGGTCGAGAGCACAATCAGAGTGAAGCGGGGCTTTACATTGATAAGATCACTTCCTTCACAGACCGCCTGGGAGGCAAAGAATCACTACTGGCCTATCTCATGATACAGATATTGCTATACGCCAATGACATAGTCCTTATCTCATCCTCAGCAGAGGGGCTGCACACACACAGAGGAGCTGCACACACACTTGGAGGCCCTAGAGGTATTCTGCATAGAGAGAGACCTGACACTCAACCTTGGGAAGACCAAGGTTATGGTCTTCAACACCTCACATGCAGTGCTCCGTCAACTCAGCTTCACTTATCGAGACGAGCCAGTGGAGATAGTGCAATCCTACACCTATTTAAGAGCAGTCTTCACAAGACCCCTTTTCACTATGACACATGCAGCCCATGCACAACTCACACGGGAACGAGGTGCCCTAGCCCGATTGGAAAGACAGTGCTTCTAGGCACACTTTAGATCCACCGACAAAGTGTTGGCTCTTCGATACACTAGTGCGGCCGACTGCCATGTATGCAGCACCCTTTAGGAGATGTGACAGAGTGGAGGAGATTTGAGCGGCTACATGTGACTATGAGATCTAGGATGATTCAAAGCAAGCCCTCAGTACCACATAAGATAGTACAGGCAGAGTTCACCATGACACCACTGCAGATGGATGCCATCTTCTAGACCGTGACATTCATTCACAGAGCCTGGGACTTACCCCATTGGAGACTACCGAGAATGGCTCTGGAGTCATCCAGACGACTAGCTGAGAGCGGGGCAAACACATGGTATGCACTTATATCCACATGGTTTGCCAGACACAGGATTCAGATGGACAAGCTCCCTCCCTTTCAGTACAGTATGGATGCACCCCCTAAGTTGATTCCACAATATGAGATTAACCGTATCATACGGTTAGACCTCCTCCAGCTCTACACATCTTGGGCTTGGAGGGGAGATCAAGAGCTCCCTACCAAGACCCAGTTCTACCGCGACCATTCCTGAGAGTCTCGGAGGAGGGATTCATCATCAGACCCCAGTATCTTGAGGACAAGGGTGTCTCACATGCACTGAGGATCGCCATTGGGCAGATGCGGGTTTCATTTCATCAGCTGAGGATTGAGACAGGGAGAGCAACAAGTATATCCAGAGAGCAATGGATCTGCATGTTATGCACACTAGGAGAGATTGAGACAGGGGAGCACTTTCTCTGCTCCTACCCAGCCTACTACGAGATCCGGGGACGATACCATTGTCTTTATCAGGATGGGAGTGGGTTCGGTCCACTGTCGCGATTGATCCATCTCCATGACCAGGTCTGCATTAGGCTCTATCTACTTGAGATGCGCCACCACAGAGTACGACAGATTAGGGAGCAACAGGAGGGGACCAGACCACAAGATACATAGGCTAACCAAACACAACGGCATGTCACAGATTTCTATACATTTGAGTCAGCTCCATAACATAGTGAGGTGGAGGAGCTAGCTGATGTGCGGGCGGTATGGATTGCGGAGAGAGGATTGCAGAGGCTGCCCGTGACACGGGGAGAGACCAGAGCACACTCGATTGAGGTCTGACCTATCACAGCTTCCTCAAAGGAGACTGCCTGAGACGAGGGGTCACTCTGAACATAGATCATCGGGTTCACAGATCGAGGAGACCATGCCCTCCTCCGCCACCACAGAATGAGATGGCCAAACAGACGTAGATCAGAGACATCTTCGCTGCTCATAGACGAGCCACCACAGTGCTGGGTTTCGGATTCTGAGTTCCAGTTCCAGTTCCAGCTCTCTTCCTACTTCAGATAGCACATGATATAACATGGCATGATATGATATGATATGACATGTTTTGTATTCGATTTTGCTTGAGCTATTGAGCTCTTATTTCAGCATAGTACTCAGCAAGGGCCTTAGCACACCCTTTGCTCCAGCCCTTTGCGGCTTGTATGAGTCTTTTCCCTTTTTGGTGTTTTCCACACTTTGTCCTATAGGCCCGCAAGGCCTCCCGCGGACGTTAATCTCTCTCTCTCTCTCTCTCTCTCTGCGAGCCCACACATGCAGGCATGTGTGTACGTGTACACGTGTGTATGTGTGTGCATGCTCGTGCGTGCGCGCATGTGTGTGTGCATTTGTGAGATTTTATCAGATTAAGACTTCAAAATTCTCATTGAATAATGTTACAACTTTGTGCAGATATCGCAAGCATAATCACATGATGTCCAAAGAATAGAATGAACAGTCAGTCCACATTGCTTGACATCAAATTTTCCAATTCAAACAGACATATAAATCTCCTGGTTCTGAATAGATTTTAAGTTCTTTTCAAATTATATGATGACTTAAATATGACATTTTGTAAAATTGTCGATAGTTATGTATCTACTGATGATGCCTATAAAAGTTTAAGAAATTTGTTACCTTTCTCAAGACTTCTCTTGTGACCTGATAGCGTGCTCTCTCTAAAAGGACTTTTCCTCCAATTCTCCTGGCCATCTTTTGAAGTTATCACCATTCATACATGAGAGCCATGTCCCAATTTCAAATAAAATGTCAAGAAATAAGGTCCTTTAAAAGCAGTAGAAACTTTCAAATTACACAAAAGAACACATGCCCCCAAAAAAACCATCATCATAAAGGATAATAATGCTCATTTGTTTTTTACCATATTTTGAAGGGTCGAAATTGTGAAGACGCTCCCTCCCTGTAATTGAAAAAGGGAAAACATCCAAGCGTGACATAATCATCATCATTTCCATCTTTATATTTCAGCAAAAGAAGACCAGGAACGAAAGCATAGGACCTTAAAGATATTTTAAACACTCGCAAGCCTTTGATATTAGAGATGGAAATAAGACATCCTGCCCTCGGCTTATCAATTACAAGCAGATATCATTAAATTTTAATTATAATGACAATCAATGTTGCTGGGCTTAGGACTGAGACGTGACAAGCTTGTGTGGCCAACTAGGTCAGCCAGTAGTGGCTGAAGAAAACCAAAGCTAGAACAGATTCCAGAATGACTGCATTTTGGTGATGCACCTGATCCCAGTCCTGAGGATCTTTCACCCTTTTCCAATGCTTGCACACAGCCAAAGAATGAGGGCTTTGTCTCATACCAAATGATATTTGAGCTTTTAGTCAGGGTTGGAAAACCATGGTTGATTTCCTATATATGCCGCCATCTTCCTAGATATGCCTCTTGGGACTTTTAGTCTACAATATGCCTCTAGGGACTCAGCCTACAATACTAACAGTGTCTCTAAATCAAGAGATATGTAGATGCCTGAGTCAATCGTATGAAAATGTGGATTCCCTCGTTACAAGGTCCTTGAGAAAGGGCTTTGTGCAGCAACTTCCATCTAGAATTGGTGACCACACATCTCAAGTCGCGATAAGAGTACACAATGTAAATTAGCAAATTAGTCAATGAGTGCAGGTTTGACGCATGCACGGACAGGAGGGGTAGCAGGTCTCTGAATAGTATTGCAAGTGATAAAATGGGCAATTCAAAGTATTAGGTAATGCAAATTGAAGGAAGGATGAAGCACCAGAGAGCATTCATGTTAGCAATCTAGAGCTAAAAGAAGTAAAAACAAGGCAAATGTAGAAGCAAGAGAAGAGATGTCGAATGAGAAGAGATGTCCAACTTCCCATTGATCGTCTCTCTTTTTTAATTCATCCGCTTCTTGGACTCAAATGTGGAAGGCTATATAGTGATGATTGATGACCTTGTTGACGTTGAGACCCAAAATCTAAATAAACTCCCATCAATTTCTTCTCCAAAGCACATGCCACTTTCATTTATTTTCTCAGAGACGCCAACGTTGAGTGTGGTTGACAACTGTTAGTGATGAGTGCAAGGAGAGAAAGTAGAATAAATGAACAATCCAGATATATGTGAGGGAAAGAGTGAGAGGGAGTGGAACGATGGAGACAGAGAGAGAGAGAGACACTAGGAAGTGTGGGTGTGTAAAATGTGTTGAGCCACACCACAAACTCAAGAGTTTTATTAGGATTAGGTATTCACCCTATGACTGTCTTAAGACAGTCATAGGGGTCATAACTTTTAAAGGGTGGCAATGTGCCTTTACCCCAACAACCTCCCACCTAAAGGCCAATGTGCCTAAAGGGGAGAAAAGGATAAAAAGTACAGCAATATACAGTTACTGTATACAAGACCATAAAATAAGAATGGTCTCATCCTAATCCCATGATATGGCGACAATGTGCAAACCGCTCTGTAGGCAAGCTCTTAGTGAGCAAATCTGCAGGATTATCATCAGTATGCACCTTCACAAGCTCAAGCCGCTTGTCTTCAAGTACCTCCCTGATGAAATGGTATTTCACATCTATGTGCTTGGTCTTCTGATGAAAGACCGGATTCTTTGCCAACATGATAGCACTCTGACTATCACAATGCAAAACTGGCATATCTCCTGTAATGCCCAAATCTCCCACCAGCCGAGTAAGCCATATTGCTTCCTTGCAAGCCTCAGTGGCTGCAACATATTCAGCTTCAGTGGTTGACAGTGCAATGCATTTCTGCAACCGAGACACCCATGATATAGCACCTCCTACAAATGTGAAAATATAACCGGTAGTAGACTTCCGGTTATCTGCATTCCCTGCATAGTCTGAATCTGTAAAACCATGCACCAATGCATCCTACCTACCATAGCATATGCACAAGTCTTTAGTACCCTTGAGATACCTCAAGACGCCTTTCACTGCTTCCCAGTGCCGCTTGCCTGGATTTGCCATATACCTGCTGATGACTCCCACCGCAAAAGCAATATCCGGACGAGTGGCAACCATGGCATACATCAAAGAACCAACTGCAGATGCATACAGAACCTTGGCCATCTCAGCCTTATCATCATCTGATCTGTGGCTGTCCTTACTGCTGAGTTTTAAATGTGGAGGAAACGGGGTACTAATAGACTTCCCCCCCTCCATTTTAAACCTCTGCAGTACTTTGTCAATGTACTCCTTCTGTGACAGAAACAAAAGTCCCTTGGACCTGTCACGAATAATCCGCATACCAAGAATATGGTTTGCATCACCCAAGTCTTTCATATCAAAAGACTTATGCAGTTGCTTCTTCAAAGCACTAATCTCCTGCTGAGATTTGCTGGCAATCAGCATGTCATCCACATATAGAATGAGTAGCATCAAACTGCCATCCTTTGCCCGTTTGGTGTACAAGCAGTGATCGGTCTCACACCTATGATACCCTTGGGACTGCATGAAGGCATCAAACTTCTTGTACCATTCTCTTGGCGCCTGCTTGAGTCCATACAAGCTCCTCTTGAGCTTACACACAAGCTGCTCTTTCCCTTTAACAGCATATCCCTCTGGCTGACTCATGTAGATCTCATCATGGAGATCTCCGTGAAGAAAAGCAGTCTTCACATCCATCTGACATAAATCCATGTCCTCATGAGCAACAAGAGCTAACACTGCTCTCAAAGTAGTCATCTTGACTACAGGGGAAAAGATTTCATCAAAGTCAATGCCCTTATCCTGCTTAAATCCCTTGGCAACCAATCTGGCCTTATACCTCGGTAAAGCAGACAGGGTTATCTACAGCAGCCTGCTGCTGCATATTAATGGGCATTCTTTGCTGTCCGACATCATCATAAACAACCCTCCTGTATTCCACAGGTCGCACGGGTTCTTTGTGTACACAATCCTCTTTAAAGATGACGTCATTGCTGCGTATAATCTTCCGTTTGACAGGATCCCATAACCTGTACCCCATTTCACCTTCGTCACCGTAACCCATGAAGATGCATCTGAAAGACTTTGGCTCCAGTTTGGTGCGCAGTTCTTTGTGTACATGAGCAAAGCACTCGCAGCCAAACACACGTAAGTGCTTATATGAAGGTGGCTTGCCAGACCACACCTCCTCTGGCACTTTCAACTCCAAAGCCTTGTTCGGCGACCTGTTAATTAGGTGAACTGCTGTTTCCACGGCTTCTGCCCAAAAGCCATGGGGCAATGCAGCATAAGACAACATACATCGAACTTTCTCCTGAATAGTTCGATTCATCCGCTCACTCACACCATTTTGAGATGCATTATGAGGGGCTGTGAGTTCCTGTTTAATGCCCTTAGCTTCGCAAAACTGTACAAAAGCATGTGACACATACTCACCCCCATTATCGGATCTGAGGCATTTCAGCCTGCGTCCTGTCCGATTCTCAACTTGAGCGACAAACTTCTTGAAAGCATCTAAGGCATCGCTCTTATGCTTCAAGAAATAGACCCACACTTTGCGTGTGGCATCATCAATAAAAGTAATGAAATACTTTGCACCCCCTAGTGATAGATGTGGCATCTCACACAAATCAGTGTGCACTAGATCAAGCGGTGCTCTATTCTGGGGAGTTCTCCTCTTATGAGGAGTCATAGAATGCTTTCCAAAAATGCAATGATCACAAGTAGGCAAATCTGAAAATGAAAGAGACGGCAGATAACCCAAACGTGACAGTTCTTGCATTCCTTTAACGGACATGTGTCCCAACCGGCTATGCCACAATGAAACCTTCGGCAGCTCGGTTATGGCAACAACATGATTACCTGCACTGGAAACATAATACATCAGAAGAACATAATACATCAGAAGTACATAATACATCAGAAGAACATAATACATCAGAAGAACATAATACAGCAGAAGAACATAATACATCATGTCTGTCACTGTCACTGTCCTCTGCTGCAACATTCACTGCATCCAAGTCATCTGCCTTGGCCTTGCCTTTGCCTTTGCTTCCACTGCCTGCATCCTTTGTCTCAGCCTTCTTGGCTTTCTGATCCCGTATAAACTTGAAGCACTTAGACTTCACATGTCCCTTCTTGCCACAGTAAAAGCATTCAATATCCTTTTTGCCACGGGACTGACTGCGGGATTTGGACTTGCCAACAGATCTCCCCTTCTGCTGAGTCCTACCTCTTTCCTGTACCTGCAAAGCATTGGAAGACTTGCTGCCCATATTATTCTTCCTGCTCATCTCCTCCATAAGGAGAGAGCTCTCCACATCAGCATACATAAGAGTGACATTTGAATTTGACAGAGTGGTCTTGAAAGTGTCCCAACTCTCAGGGAGGGTACACAACAAGAAAGTAGCCTTGAACTCCTCATCAAGGTTCAATCCCTGAGCAATAAGCTGTGTAAAGATGGCATTGAACTCACTCAAGTGTGAGGTCATAGCTGTACCTTCCTTCGAAGGTCGACAAGCTTCTTCAACCAATAAACCTTACTGGCTGAACTCTTTTGGGCATACAACTCTTCTAGCCTCTGCCATAGGCCATAAGAGGTCTTTTCAGCCTGAACATTGAACATAAGAGAATCAGTGAGAGTAAGCATAATAGCAGCCCTTGCAGACAAATCAAGCTCCTCCCACTCATCATCTGCCATCCCAGATGGCTTGACACCCTTCACCCTTATGGGCTTAGAAATCTTCTTTAGCAGAAGTACATTCAAACACTGTTCTGCCCATAATGCATAATTGTGTGCCCCTTCCAATTTCTTTATGTTCAGTATTGAAGATTCACTTCCCCCTGATGCCATATCAGATAAGGAAAGTGCCTGACTCCCTGTAAGTCAAAAAATGACTAAATAAAATTCTGATTTCTCAGAAAACCTGCTCTATCAAGAGCCAGGAGCACTCACAATAGTGCTGTTTTTACTGTCAAAAAATCTGCAGCAAAACAGAAAATTTTCCCTCCAGTCACTGTACCTTCTGACACATTGTATCGTGCTCAAATAGGCATAAAACAGTAACTTCAGAATGCTGCAGCTGTTCCACAAGTGCTTTATCAGTGCATCATCATCTGACGAAGCACAAAACACTGCTGTCCTGGACACTTCTCCCACCTCAGATGAGGTATTGCACTGATTTTATATGCATAAACCGCTTGTCATACACTGTTTTGTCCACTGAAAAAGGCTCCAAACACCTCAGCCTGTCACAAACCTGCAACAAAGTATGGGACAAATCCCAAGCAATCACCCTTCTGCCAAGGGGATAAAAGGCATCTGAAGGTCTCAAACAGTAACTCAAGTGCTCACAAGCAAAATCTGGGCAAAAGCCCCTTGATTTGACACCTGTACCAAGTGAAAAACACCTCAACACTGAGGTAGCATACAAAAAACAGCGCTCTCCTGGCACTTTCACCTGACAAAGTAATGCATAAACTGCCTGTGTGCACAGTGGCAACACAGATCCCAACGTACAAACACCGAAAAGAAAATCTTTTGAGCACTGTCAACGATGGACAGTTAGGGACCGAGTAAACTCGATGCGCCCTGGCCAAGCGTGGCTCAACTGAGATTTTCAAAGTGTCGTACACAGAACGTGACCTGCAAGAAATGTCACTAAGTACACTGCGGAAACAAGACCAATGTGGGCACCCTGGCTCCACACTGCCTCAAGGCATACACTGCATACACTTCCAGGCAAAAGCCCTTTGAAATTGTCACCCGAAAACTGAGATTTGCACTCAGCAAAAGCATAAAAGCCCTCTGCAAATTAAGGCATCTGACCTTCCCGAAACAAAATAACTGTGCAACCACCACACACTGTGGCACTAGTCACCTCAAGCACGAGGGACACGAGTGTACTTGCTGTACCTCAAACACACAGTTTAGAACTGAAAAATTCCGGGAATGCAGAGCAGAGTGCTCTCTCTTTTCCTTCTTCCCCAAAAAAAAAAAACCTGTGCCTGATGTACCTTCTGTACCTGCGTAGGGTACCTGCTGTACCATGTACCTGCGAGGGCACGGATCCCCAAAAAAAAAATTCGACCTATACATGCTTGTCACGGCGTCCGTACAGCCGCGTCCGTACAACTGGTACGGTATGGCTGCCTGTACGGCTTCCGCACAGCCGGTACGGCTGGCCGTACCTGTCGCGGCTGGTCGTACCTGTACGGCTGCCTGTGCAGCCTGGTTGCGCGGCCGGTACTGCGCGCTGCGCGCGGCCGGTGCTGTACGGTGCGCGCGTTGGCTGCGCCCGCCTGGTAGCGGGTAGCAGCTAGCTGCTGTTGCAGCTATAGCTGCTCGCGCAGCTGCTCCTGCGCGCTGGCTGCCTCGCCCTGCTCGCGCGCGCTGCTGCCCTGCTCGCTGCTGAGGGCACGAGGCCCGAGGGGAGAGGGAGGGGTAGAGAGAGGGGTAGACCGAAGAGAGAGGGAGAGAGTGGCTCTGATACCACTTGTGAGGGAAAGAGTGAGTGGAACGATGGAGACAGAGAGAGAGAGAGACACTAGGAAGTGTGGGTGTGTAAAATGTGTTGAGCCACACCACAAACTCAAGAGTTTTATTAGGATTAGGTATTCACCCTATGACTGTCTCACCCTATGACTATCTTAAGACAGTCATAGGGGTCATAACTTTTAAAGGGTGGCAATGTGCCTTTACCCCAACAATATATAACTGAACAATCCAAGTAGAGAATGTAGAATAAATAGTATTTTGTAACAAGTCCTCTCTTATATAGAGAGAGAAGCATCCCTTTTCAACTGTTAGTGATGAGTGCAAGGAGATAAATTAGACAACTGTTAGTGATGACAACTGTTAGTGATGAGTGCAAGGAGAGAAAGTAGAATAAAAGAACAATCCAGATATATAACCGAACAATCCAAGTAGAGAATGTAGAATAAATAGTATTTTGTAGCAAGTCTGCTCTTATATAGAGAGAGAAGCATCACTTGAAAAGGGTGTGTATGGGCTTGACCCTTTATGAGAGGGTGTACAATTTATAGCTACAAATAGATATGTCCCTCTTCATAAAAGTGTGTGCCACTTGTTAGACACCCATCTTCATCAAATTAACCTCATCTAAGGACAAGTCACATGGTAACTAAGCTCCCCAAGCGCCTGCTACTCCCCTCATCCACTTCCTTCCCCTTCAGCTGTCATCTTGCTACCCTCTCAGCCTGCCGCCCCTATCCCGCTCCTCCCCTTTACTGGCTTTCAGTCGCACCTTCCTGCTCAACTTCTCTCTCAGCCCACCCCTCTTGCTTGGCCTCCTATCCGCCCCCTCTCAGCCTTTCCCTTCTGCCCCTCTCAGCCACCCCTGACCTTAGTTTGCACCTCACCTCCTCCTGCTGGACCCCTACCTGCCCCATTCTGTCCCCCCCACCCCTCCCTTGCCCTCATTTCGTCCTCTCATCATGCCCCTCTCTCAATCTGCCCCTCCTCAGACTTCTCAGCCCACGTCTCCAATCGACCCGACCTTTCCCTCAGCCCATCCCCTGCCCTTCCCTCAACTCTCCTTTTCCCTTTTCCCTTATCTCATACTCATCGATCACCCCCCCCCCCAAAAAAAAAAAAAAATCACTCCGTCTCGTCACACAATCTGACCCCCTTCTCCTCACTCACTCACTCACACACTCCTTCACCCAACACACAGTCCTGTCATACTCTCACTTTTGCACACACACCCACATCCTTCCATTACACATATGCCCTCACTCACTTTTTCACTCTCTACCTCTAGCAAGAGTGGAAATGATTTAACCGAGATTTGAATCAGCCCTTTCATCCTTGACTAGCATACAAGCATCTAGCTAGTCCCCTTCCACCTCCACCAGCAGGGAAAATCATTCTTTCATGCAAGACAACTCGAAGGACACCACTACAGAGCATGGCCACACTTAGGCAGGGTTTTTGGTTCTCACCCTTTAAGAAACCAGGCTAGGTACCTCGAGCGCTCAGGCCCAGGGCAGCAAGCCCTCCTCCTCCATATCCTCCTCCTAAACCCCCATCATCAGGCTCAAGTTTGGAGAGTGGTGCTAGACCACAAACACCCCCACCCCCCTCTGCCATGCCACATCTGCCCTCCACTCATTCCTACTTCTCCAAACTGTTTTGCAACCATTACAAAGAATAAGGAGCCTTTTTGGGAGAAGGACGATATGGTGATGACAAGGATATTGGAAATCTCTGTGATGATTTTAATGTTGAGGTTAGAATCCTAGCGATGAGGACATATAGGGGTATTTCAGCTCGAACAACCCCCCAGTCTTGTTGGTCCAAAAAAAGGATGGAATTTTCTGAATGTATGTAGATTATCGTGTGTTGAATAAGATGACCACTAAGAACAAGTTCCCATTCCCCGTATTGATGATTGTCTGGACCTTCTAGGAGGTGCTACAGTTTTTAGCAAGATTAACCTCAAGAGCGGATATCATCAGATCCGCATACGTCCACAAGATGTACATAAGATGGCTTTCCGTACTACTTTTGGGTTATATGAATTTCCGGTTATGCCTTTTGGATTGACCAATGCATCAGCCACTTCTAATAGGATGATGGATAGAAATTTTAGGCCACACAGACGCACTTTCTTTGATGATATCATCATGTTCTCCAAATCAATCGATTTGAAATCTGGAGACTTTCCCTTTTTGTGCATGACATTTCCGAGAGGCTAAAGTTGCATTCATGGTTTACAGCATCTAGCCACAGTTTTCTTAGAAATTCGCAACCATAAGCTTTATGTACATGGTAAGAAAAGCGAATTATCTTGGTCATATCATTTCTAAGGATGGTGTGTAAATGAATCCTGCAAAGATCCAATCTATATAGGAATGGCCTAAGCTGAGACCCGTACATGAAGTACGCAGTTTTCTAGGGTTATGCTCTTATTACAAGCGCTTTATTCGACATTTTGCCAATATTGTACCACCACTCCGTGATTTGACCAAGAAAAATACGGTTTTCAGACGGGGGGAACATCGAAAAACATCCTTCAACACTCTTAAGGAGAAATTGACCACTGAACCCGTTCTTGTCATCCCCAATCTATATAAACCATTTAATGTAGACTGTGATGCATGTGGGGATTGTATTGGAGCTGCTCTGCATTAGGAGGAGCATGTGGTGACCTACAAAAGTTAGAGGTTGCTAATACTAAGAAGCATTTGCAAGTTTATGAAAAATAATTGTTGGCTATTATTCATGCTAGGACCATCTGGAAACATTATCTTTTAGGGGCTGATTTCACAGTCAAGATTGGCCATCAAAGCCTTGAGTATTTCTTAACCCAGACCAAACTCTCTGAAAAGCATATGAAGTCGGCAAACCTTTTGTCTATGTTTCATTTTCAGATTGTTCATAGGCCAAGAGTGCAAAACAAAGTAGTGGATGCCCTATCTCAAAGGCCCCACGTAAATAATTTTAGTATCACTTATCATCAAGATCTTGAACAATTGTAGACCTAGTATTAACAAGAGGGAGATTATGCAAGTGTTGAGTCAACCAACCTCGGGAAGGATGATTGCTTGTGTGTTTCTTTTGGCCAAGTATGCGCAGAGATATTCATCATTTTGTTTCTGAACGCCTTGTTTATCAGAAAGTTAAATATGACAGGCATAAGACACCTGAACTATTAATGTCTCTTCCAGTACCGCAGACACTTTGGGAGAGCATTGCAATGGATTATATTTTCAATCTCCCGAGGTAGAAACACGAAAATTATGGGATCTGGACTATCATTGATAGATTCACCAAGAACGCACAATTTATACCTGTTCGGAAAACCATCAACCTGATCATATATGGCTTAAGGTATTTTTAGCACAAGTTTTCAAACATCATGGTATGCCTAAGTCCATAGTAAGTGATAGAGATTGCAATATGACCAGCCTATTTTGGAGAGCTTTGTTTGATAATATGGGACCTAAGCTGGACTTTACTTCTTCCTTTCAATCCCAATCTGGTGGGCTAAGTGAAATAGCCAATTCCACTATTTTACACATGCTGAAATGTTATGTGACTGATCAAAAGGCTGAGTGGGAAAGATATCTCCCATAGGTGGAGTTTGCTTACAACAATACCATCCACAGCTCCACAGGGAAGGCCCCTTTTGAGGTAATTTATCATAAGGTTATTCTCCCACCCATACTTAGGACAAAAGATGAAGTTTTTGCTGTTAATCAATATGTCTGAGATTTGAAAACAGCTCACAAGCAGGTTAGGACAGCAATTGCCTATCTCAGAAAAAAAGAAAGAAAGCTGCAGGTAAGCATCAGAGGCAGCTAGACCTTCAAATTGGCGACTGTGTGCTCCTCAAATTTGAAAAGTTGAAAGATAAAAGGTACGAAATATGTCTATCCAAAACTGTCCACCAGGTATTCTGGGCCATTTTCGGGTCACAGATGAAATCAATGAGCTTGCTTACAGGCTGGATCTACTTAAGCATTGGAAGATTCATAATGCATTTCATGTGAGTCTTCTAAAGAAGTAAAAGGGTTCTCAGCCAACTGAAAGAGCCACCAAAAGTGGATGAATTGGATGAAATCCTTCTTTAAGAATTATTCAGCGCTTGATGCCAAGTGGGTTGATGAAGGTTATTTCGCAGAATACCCACAGATCCTACACGTGTATAAGGAATGCCCTGGGAATATGAATGCTTTGTTGGAAATAATGAGTCACATAGAAATGTGAAAAAGTTATTTTAAAAAGTCCAGATATTAATAAACAGCTTTGGCATTTTTCCTTAGAATACACTTCTATTCAGAACAAAATCAGCTACTGAAAACCCCATGTAAGGCTGAATGTTTTTCCATAGGATTTTCGGTCTTCCTCTATAAGAAAAAACACAGCACAATGCGATTTGGAATGCGGAATCCTTGGTCTGCAAGTAAGCATCTTTAGCACTGTGTTGCATTTAGCAGGAGAGAGCCAGCCTTGGATTGCAGGGCTAACCAATTTTGTAAAACAATGTGCTTTTTTAACTTCGAATGGATTAAAACTATCAGACGAATGCAACATTTTAAAAAAAGGAAGGGTCACCAGCTAAAACAAGTAAGCAGGCTCATTAAAATTTCAATCCAAAGAAAAAGTATAATCTACCTAGACTCAATGAATCAATACAATGGAATATTAAGTACACTTTCTCAATTATCCTCAACCTATTAAACAAAACAATTGCAGTCACTAACTCTAATTGGACTTAGGAAAGCATCAATATCACTTAACATATCTATTGATTAAATTTCAGTCTACACTATATAGAAGATCAAAGAGCATTTGAGGCACCACAAACAGGAGATCCTATTCTAGTCAATAAATACAACTCAAGCAAAAAGACTCTATCTTCACAAATGCTTGCTTGGTAAATAAATAACTTATTCCTTTTTTGTGTAGTACCAAATCTACAAGAGCATTGTTGTATGATATCACCTTTAACATGACCTTCAGGATTTCTTCACCACCCAGCTTGAGAGCCACAAGTAGGTAGGAGCGCAATTTTTTAGGATCTTGTGGCACATGAGCTTCTTTAGCTGGAAACGTTACACTCTGGTGCTTCCAAGGAGATCGTAAAAATGATTCTGATTCATTGCTGCATAGAAGCTAGCTTAAAAGTATCAAACATGTGGTCACTGGACAAAGGACAGAATGCAAGATCAAGAAACCATTCAAAAAGCAGAAGCAAAGTCCTATGGTTTTAAAAAATCATTTCTATTAAATTTACATTGAAACATTCCTAGCAATAACAAAGGAAACCCATGTCCTTAGGATGAGCGCTGACATTCATTAGGTTGGCTCTTACGATATAAAATTATAAACATAACAGGAGAGGATATCAAAGTTTAATAGCAGAATCTTGTGTTTGGGAGTGGACTGTAGCCAAGCATGCTCAATAATGTGCCGCCATTACTCCTTAGTAATCGAAGAGCAAGCTAGGTTTTGCATTATGCCTCTATATGGAACTGTTGGCAGTAAGGCTCATAGGTGATGCTAAATGTTTAGGTTAGAATGGGCACGTGATTTGACTGCATGAGGAGGTGAGTTCATATGTGGATCATTTACAGCTATTGGTCCATGCACGAGAAGGGAGTGATTGGTCATTCTATGCATGAACGAACACTTGGCAAGTGATGGCGCAGTTATCTGATGTGGAGAATTGTAGAAGCGGTGATGGTGACTTCTATATCTATGATAATGGCAATAGAATCGGTCTTTTTGTCCCTTCCAAGCTTCCAGAGCTTGATGAGAGTCATTTTGTGTCGGTTGTCTTTGTGTTGCAGCTGCACATAATGCAGTAGAGGTCTTTCTAGGTATAGTTGATAGCCAGTCTTCTTCTCAGTTGTAATCACAGCAACAAGGCCGGTAGGCATGCGCTGTTAGTTCTAGAGTCTGATCAGTTTTTGAGTGCTTACTAAGAAATTGGTTGTCTCCATCTGTGTGTCGATTTATATTGAGTTCTTGATTGCATGTGGACTTCAATCGACCTTTCATGAATTAATCGTGTCGTCACATGAGAGGAACGGGTTGTGTTGTTAAAGAATTGCATGCATTATAAACAAAGCTCTAAACCTATCAAGAACAAACTTAGAAATACGGTTAGGTGAAACCTAGTCCCTTACAATATAGAGTTTATCCTCAAGGACAAGAATGTCTAAAGGAGAGTTGTATGTTACACTACAATTCACATGTGACAGCATACGGGCGACACCTGCTTGAGTTGGGAGCTGTCCACGACCTCATCATCTAAAATGGCCTTCAAAGATGGCCATCATCTGAGGGATTCACATGCTTCCCACATGGAGGCAGGACTAGCACAGTGGACTACCTACTAGGCCCATTGGCTTTTGTCTCACGGATACATGATCTCACCATACCCCCCCCCCCCCCCACGTGGAGCCGACCACTCATATTTGGCCTTCGATGTTCTTGCTACTACACTAGGAACAAGGAGAGTTCCTACCGCTACCCATACCCAGATCCACTTTGACCGTGCCCTTGATCTAGTGTATGTGTGTCACTTAGCCAGAGAGCTTCCGGCCTTATTGGAGACCGATTTAGACCTCGCCCACGCCTCAACCACCCTTGTCACAGTGATACAGGATGCTACCACCAAATCCTTTCCTACGACCCCATCTTCACGGGTACGAGATGGGAAGATGCCTCAAAACCCCTGATGATGAGTGCAAAGAGATGCGAGCCCACCTCACATGGGAGCGAGCCTTGGGTCAATTGACGTCACATGAGGCACTTTGGATCTTTCAGTGGTTGACACACCGCAAGAGACGAGCCTTCCTCACACATAGGATGGATGAGATCAGCAGATCATTTCGCGGAGGAGACCCAACCACTGGGTGGGGATTCTTCTCGGAGGGGAAGCCACCCATCCCCATCACTGGTCCGGGCGTGTGGCACACTTATGCATGCTCTTTATATGATGTCCCGAGGCAAACACCGCCAGACATGGCCTCTATGCCCAGGCCTACTACCTGTCATCTATTCACTACGCAAAATGTGCGGGCTGCACTTCACCAACTCCACAACCGGAAAGCATAGGATCACGAAGGCCTTCGGACAGAGCACTTCGCACATGGACAGGAGATCCTAGCACCGATCCTTGCACATATGTTTAACCTTGCAGTTTGTCACGGCTTCCCACCAGCATGGAGCACCACTACTATCATAACGATACACAAAGCAGGAGACCTCATGGACACCGAGAACTATCGCACCCTCATGATTGGCCACACACTGGCCAAGATCTATGGATCGGTACTAGAGAGAGAGATCAGCAGTCATAGAGAGGCACGGGGGCAACGAGCACGCAGGGCACGCAGCTTCAGGAGGTAGCACTCTACACTAGACCACATTTTCACTCTGAGGGCTATCATTGAGGAGGTGAGGTCCAGACATCAAAGAGTCTACACATGCTTCGTAGACTTTCAAAAGGCCTTCAACACTGTTCCATGATCCCGCATGATCAGGAGACTACAGGAGATGCAGATCCCAAAGATGCAAATTTGGGGTGTGATGAGCTTATATGAGTCAGTCAGAGGCAAGGTCCGTGCCCTAGGCGGTCTATCCGATTGGGTCAAGAGCACCATTGGGGTGAAGCAGGGCTGTCCTCTCTCACCGACTCTCTTTGGACTCTACATTGATGAGATCACATCTTTCATAGATCGCCTAGGTGGCGAGGGCTCATTACTAGGGGATCTCCTCATACAGATATTGTTATATGTTGATGATATAGTCCTTATATTCTCTTCAACAGAGGAGCTACAGAGAGATCTGGAGGCATTAGAGGTGTTTTGCAGAGAGAGAGAGATCTGACACCTCACAAGCAGTGACTCACCAACTTAGTTTCACCTATCGTGGTGAACCGGTGGAGATAGTGTAGTCATACACATATTTGGGAGCAACCTTCACAAGACCCATCTTCACGATGAAACATGCAGCCCAGGCACAGCTCACACAAGGGCATAGTGCTTTGGCTAGAATAGAGCGGCAGTGTTTCCAGGCGCACTTCTAGGATCCACCGAAGAAAGGCTGGCTTTTCGACACACTAGTGCAGCCAACTATCATGTATGCAGCACCTTTCTAGGGGTGCGATCTTCCGAGGACACACTGGAGGAGCTTCGAGCGGCTACAGGTGATGATGGGATCCAGGATGATCCAATGTAAGCCCTCAGTTCCACATGAGATAGTACAGGCAAAGTTCGCCATGACACCTCTCCAGGTTGATGCCATCTTTCAGACAGTGACTGTCATCCACAGAGTCTGGGACTTACCCCATTGGAGACTTCTAAGGTTGGCCCTAGAGTCATCCAGACGACTCGCAGAGAGCGGGGCAAACACATGGTATGCACGCATATCTACATGGCTTGCCATGCACGGTATCCAGATGGGCAGGCTCCCCCCCTTTTAGTACAGCATGGATGTACCTCCTGAGTCGATCCCGCAAGATGAGATCAACCGTATCATATGGTTAGACCTCCTCCAGTTTCACACATCCTGGACTTGGGGGGAGGAGCAGGACCTCCCCACCAAGACCCACTTTTATCACGACCAGTTCCTGAGAGTATCAAAGGAGGGATTCATTATCAGACCCCAGTATCTCAAGGATAGAGGAGTCTCCCATGCACTGAGGATTGCCATTGGTTGGATGCGGGTTTCGTCCCACCAACTGAGGATCGAGATAGGAAGAGCAGCGGGTATACCCAAAGAGCAGCGGGTCTGCACCCTATGTACGCTGGGGGCGGTTGAGACAAAGGAGCATTTTCTTTGTGTTTGTCCAGCCTACTACGAGATTCGAGGACGCTACCACTATCTCTACCTAGAGGGCAGTGGCTTCGGTCCTTTGTCACGATTGATCCATTTCCATGACCAGGTCTGTATCGGGCCTTATCTAATGGAGATGCAATGACACGGGGAGACACTTCTACGACAGATCAGAGAGCAGCATGGGATGGTCAGACCACTACAAGACATAGAGGGTGACCGGGCACAGCGACACGTCATAGACTTCTATACATTTGAGTCAGCCCCCGGACACAGTGGAGTGGAGGAGGAGGAGCTAGCCGATAAGAGAGCAGTCTGGATGAGCAGCCGGCACATTACCACCAAGAGAGGGGCGCAAAGGCCACATGTGACAGAGAGCCCCCAAAATACACTCTATTGAGGTCCGACCTATCACAACTTTCCTCAAGGGAGACCGACAGAGACGAGGGGTCACCCTAGACATAGCCCAGAGAATCCAAAGAGCGAGGAGACCGCGTCTCCCACCGCAACGCGAGACAGCTCAACAGACATAGATACGAGACATCTTCGCAGCCCACCAAAGAGCCATCACTATACCAAGCTTCGGTTTCATCCCAGTGCCTGGATAGATTGATTGATTGATATGGCCCACTCTGCAGTTGTAGTTGACTTTTTTTTTTCCTATGATTATGATCCTGTTAGCATAGATTAGTACTCAGCAAGGGTCCTAGCGTACCCTTTGCTTCAGCCCACTGAGGCTTGTATGAGTTCACTTTTCTATGTACATTGTCCCATAGGCCCGTGAGGACTCCCGTGGACGTTAATATATCTTTCTTTCTTTCTCTCTCTCTAGGCATCTATTCCACAGTGCACCACTAGGATCCAACTGGCAAGGCAACCTTAGACATTCACTTCTAACTTGACCCAACTGAAAGCAGCAAAGCATCCAAACCAAGATGCAAATTGTGCTCAAGGTAGCCTCAAGGCTTTCACATGCATCAACACTGTCCACTCTTTCCTAGGCACACCCTTACTTTTGAGTGCTTGCTTGAGCCTGTGGGAACTAGAAAGGACTCCAAACACAAGGAAAACACTGCAAAGACATCAACCATGTACCCGTTGTCCATGGAAGAGGAGCGAGCTCTGCTCTCACACCTGTCCCCTTTCAAGCTCTCAACAAAGTGCAGGTGTGTTCCAGCCTCCAGGTAAAGAGAAAATGAAAGAGATAGAGAGCGGAAGTCAGGCAAGAAAGAGCTGTAGACAAAAAAGGCCAGCATATCTATCCTGACGTTTCTACCTCAAGATTTGCGCCAGAAAATCCGCCTCGAGAAATGTGCCTACCTCAAATTGCTCACAAGGACCTCCTCGGGAAGCATGCCCGCCTCTAACTGCGCACCAAAAGTCCGCGTACAGCTCGATGTGCAGTCCGTACAACTCCAAAAATGAGCCTTGGGATGTGCGTCTGCATTCCGTACATTGTACGGATTGCTTTGACATGTGTGCAGCAGCAGATTAGGTAGCAAAAGCAATGCAAGAGCTGCCAACAACAAAAGTGCAAGAAATTTGTGAAGCTGCATGGAAAATTGCTCCCAACTCCTTCTGCGGGCTTTGGAATGCTTTAGGAGGGTGAGGGAAAGAGATGGTAGGTGGTAGGAGCACATGCACACACATGCATGCCATTTGGCCCTTCATTAAAGTCCTAACCACCATACCAAGGAGAACGTTGGTTGTCCTTGGCCCAACTTTAGGACCCCTCTTTAATGCCTTTGCCTTTCCCCTAAGACCTAGTGGATACACCTAGAATTTGCCCCTAGGAACTTCTAGGAAGTTTGCACTTCCCTAGCCAATCCCTCACGGCCAAACTATTACTTGACTTAACCATGGTTAACCTTGGGTTATCCACGGATTGAATTACACTAGACTTTTCACGTCCCCGTGACATACCCTCCTCTTAAAACAGCAAACTACCCAGGTTGCTGCTGAAAACTTACACCAAAAAAATAAAGAAAATAGGCAGAAATTGCCCATACCAAAATATAAATCATCTGTAAGATACAACCTGCAATGATAATATGGGCTAGGAGAGCCTGAGAGTCCATCCATAATCAATGCATCCTCTATGTGGAGTGTCTAGAACACTCATCATCGAGACCTCACAATAGAAATACTGTCAGCAAGCAGCATCTCGGGTGAGACAATCGGTGTCATCAAGCGATCTCACATGAAAGGCATTGTGTATCATCCAATTTTACGGTAGCTTCAACCTGTAAGCTACACCATTAATCCTTTCATAAACCTAGAAAGAACCATAGTACCTCATGTTCAGCTTTGTGTACACTTTGTCCTTGCCTTTCATCTTCCTAAGTCTGGCTTTCTAGAAACACAGCAGCACCCAATCACCCTCTTTCAAGAGTAGCTCGCAGCAATGTTTATCTGCTGCCGTTTGTGCTTCTCCTAGCTTTTCTGAAGGGCTGTTTTGACCTTCTGGTAGGCAACATCCAAACTTCCCACAAATCTTTCCGCTTGAAAAATCTTCTCTTTCATATGCAAAATGGGATGTACCTTCTGTTCTCCTGCCACAATCTCGAAGGGTGCTTTCCCTATAGATGAATGTATAGTGTTATTGTACGCAAACTCAACATGTGGCAGAAATTGCTCCCATTTCGATTGCTGGTCTGAAACATTACACTTGAGAAGATCAAGGGCAGTGGAGTTGGCTTCTTCTGACTGGCCATCAAATTCAGGTGCCAGGATGAAAAGAGGATGACAAATTCAGTGTGGTACCCATGTTCTCAAAGATACCTCTCTAGAAAAGACTTTCCATCCGCGGGTCTTGATCACTGACAATCAATTGAGGCATCCCGTGATGTTTGAACACATGAGACATAAAAAGTCCCGCCATTTGGGCTGTTGTAATCTTCTTCAGTACGGGAATAAAATGGGCCTGCTTGCTGAATCTGCAAATAGATCCCATCATGTCCCGATGATGTACGTGGAAGATCGCAGATGAAATCCTTGGCAATGCTCTGCTAGGGTCAATCGGGAATGGGTAAAGGCTGCAGCAATCCAGCCGGCTTCTGTCTGTCATATTTCACCTTCTGGCAGGTGATGCATGTTCTAACACATGCCTTGACATCCCGCCTCAATGTCGGCCAAAAGAAATACAGCTTTGATGGTCGCATCAATGCCTCTGTGTCCTGCAAAAGGTGGAGCAAGACTCTCGGTCAAACATTTGGCCTCAACTAGTGCGTGACACACAATCTGCCATGCATCATATTAAAAAACCCTCCTTGAGAGTATAGTGCTCATGCCTATGGCCCTCAACCAACTAATCATAAATCCATGTAAAATCAGCATCATTGGCATATTGATCCTTCATGGCATCAAGCTCATCATGACATGCAATGGTAATGGCTAAGACTTGCGGCTTAATAGACACTGCATCTCGGGGGGGCTTTCGGGAGAGTGCATCTGCAACAACATTCTTCTTTCCAGGCACATGCACAATCTGAAAATGAAACATAGAAAGAAAGTTGGCCCACCTCATGTGCTTTTCGGACACAATCTGCCATGCATCATTTAAAAGAACCCTCATTGAGAGTATAGTGCTCATGCCTCTGGCCCTCGACCAACTGATCATAAATCCATGTAAAATCAGCATCATTGGCATATTGATCCTTCATGGCATCAAGCTCATCATGATATGCAATGGTTGTGGCTTAATAGACACTGCATCTAGGTGGGCTTTCGGGAGAGTGCATCAGCAACAACATTCTTCTTTCCACGCACATGCACAATCTGAAAATGAAACATAGAAAGAAAGTTGGCCCACCTCATGTGCTTTTTGGACAGCTTTCTCTGAGTGAGAAAGTACCGCAAGGATTGGTGATTGGTCTAAACATAAAATTTATCACCTAAAAGATAATGCTTCCAAGTCGAAAGAGCATGTATGACAGCCAACATCTCTTTCTCATAGATGCCAAAATTCATTTCAGCGTCCTTGAGCACTCTACTCTCATATGCCACCACTCTACCGTCCTGCATAAGTATCCTTCCTACGCTATTTCCACACGCATCAGCTTGGACAGCGAAGGGCTTGCAAAGATCATAACATGATCGGATTGAAGGTTTCAAACTTCACAGCTGCCCCTCCCTCCTTATAATCCTTCAGCTTGCTTTGGGGGTAAGATTATTATAAAAGGGGGCTGTAAAAATGGTGGAGTCATCATTGATCCCGCAATTTGAGCCATACCACCAGTACCCATGGTGGGGTTAAACATTCCGGGTCCCACTTCCTGCATCTGTGGCATATTCCAAGTCTTGCCCATCATTAAGCATCCATGTCTGCATACCAGGCTGCATCCCAAGATTTGCATACATCATGTTGGCATTAGCAAGAGGCATTCCTCCCATCATATGCTGCTGAACATTCTGCATTCCGGGCTGCATGCTGCCCACAAAACTGCCTGGCAGTTCAGGTCCTTCCATGGGCTGTCCCACCATTGCTTGGAACACTAAACCACCTCCAAAATACCCTAGAAGCATCATAATATTGGAAAAACTTGCTGTCCCTGATTCACTGAGTGAAAGTTATTGGCATTACCCATTCTAGGGGCAACTGTTCGCCTGGGGAAGCATGCATGTGAGTCTTCTTCTACTTCTTCTTAGATGTCTTCTTGCATCCAAAAGGAGCAATACTGCCAGGAGGGGCATTACTACTAGGAGGAGCTTGTAGTAATCTCCCCGAGACTCTGTTGCAACTGTGACAAGGCTCCCACTGCACTTTGCATTCGCAACTAAAAAAAGGCATTGGGATCAAGCTCCTCAGCCTCATCTACCTCATCTCGTAAGTCCTCAATGGCATGCTCAAGAGGAACACGTTGTTCCCCACTTAACTGCTCCTCATCACCCTCACTAAAAATGAGCCTTGGGACGCGCGCATGCAATCCCTACACTGTACAGATTGCCTCGACATGTGTGCAGCAGTAGAAAAGGTAGCAGAAGCAAGCCCCTGGGACTGAATCATACATGACCTAATGGATACACCTAGAATCATAGTTTTTCCCATACGTTCCCATACGCATATGGCATAAGTATGATTGGAGTTTGGTTCAGCCCCTAGGGCTGAATCATACATGACCTAATTTTACAACCAAAAACTATACATTAGACACATTTAATGAAAGAGGGTCACAAAACTTTCAACTTCAAACTTGTCTTAATTTTAAATTCATGAAATTGATCTAAAAAGTGTTTCATAAATATCTGGGAACCCCGTCCCCCCCCCCCCCCAAAAAAAAGGCAAGTATGATTGTCCGTACCATACGCATACGGAAAATTTATTTCATACACGTATGGTTTTCAACTTCAAACTTGTCTTAATTTTAAATTCATGAAATTGATCTAAAAAGTGTTTCATAAATATCTGGGAACCCCGTCCCCCCCCCCCCCAAAAAAGGCAAGTATGATTGTCCGTACCATACGCGTACGGAAAATTTATTTCATACACGTATGGTTTAGCCAACAATACGCGTACGGACCCAACTATGCCTAGAATTTGCCCCTAGGAACTTCTAGGAAGTTTGCACTTCCTCTAGCTAGTCCCTCACAGCCAAACTATTACTTGACTTAACCATGGTTAACCCTGGGTTATCCACCGGTTGAGTTACACTAGACTTTTCACGTCCCTGTGACACATCTGGTTGATGGGCAGCTAGCTAGGGAAGCCAGGCTGATAGCCAAGATAAACCTCTTCTAGGAAGTATAAAAATTTGATATTTAATGAGCTTTGATTTGCCACTTCACTTCAAGATAAAGGTGTGCAGCCTATGCCCCAGCATGGGGATCACTCAGGAATCCATGATACTTTCTCTATACCATGAGGTGGTTCTATGGCAAATGCTAAACGCCCCTCTAGTGCGGCCCTCCAAGCATTTCAGACGGAGTAGTATGTACCCTAGGATGGCAATTACCTCAACATCGATGGCACATTCTCTACACGGCCAAGAAGTTCCATGGTAGATACAAGGGCACCATCTAGTTTGTAACTCTCTGCACCCTTGCAAACGTAGCCATCTATTTTTGTTTGGCCTACTAGGTGCAACTTCATTAGTTTGCCAATGAGTCTCCCTGTGAGCACCATTGGCCTGTACACCTCGTGTCACCATGCTTGGTGCGGTGATGTAGTGGTTTTGTCAACTAGATCCTCTAATAAGAGCATTCTATCAGGAGAATGAGCCAAGGGAGGCTGGTCCCTGACCGGTGACAACTGGGAGCTGCTTTCTAGGAATCACACAGCTTTGACCGATAATGACCCGCTTTCCACAAATAAGCCGACTTTGGCTGATTCCCCATTGTCCTTGGACCAAGGGAGCAATGATAGTGCCCTGAGGGTGCCAAGTCGAAATAATTTTTTACCATCCATAGGAGGTAGCACTATCAATTCCCAAGTCCAAGAGGACCCTAGGACAGTCATGTAGTCAGAATCTATTTTATGCAAATGCCAATAGCCAAACTACTTACTTACAAAGTCCTTTGGGAGAAGAATGCTGCAATTGGTGAGAGGGAGATTAACTTTCACAAGTCAAGCTAAGTAACACTCTAAATTTGATCAGATTGGACTACTTCGAGAGTAAAAATATGGCTCTTGTGACTAAACGGATATAGAAGGTATTAAAGGGCCCTATCAGGGACACTTGGTCAATGAGGTCGGGTGCCCTACGTTTAACTACATATCATCTAAACACTACATGGGAGCAAGGAAAATGAAACTCTAAACACAATAACAGAACTTAAAATTGCATATCTAACTCAGTTTTGAATCACTCCCTTGAACATGTATCCTTGTTCCCCCTATTTTGCTCATCTTGACACTTTCCTAAGCTTAAAAACTCTCCCCTTGACCACAGCTTTGGCCCATTCATCACCCGATCTTCTACCTCATGCTCTCTTCCTCTCCACAAGTGCGTGCATTACAGAACACTCCTTCCCTCTCATTATTCACCTTCCCATTCATTTTTGCAAAGATAATAATCAGTTACATTTCAGGAATGAATATGACAAGTGTTGATACTTAAGCCTTCTAGCAATGCTATAATATCTTCAAGCCCTGTAACTCGGCAACATGAAAATCCTTACTTTCTAAAGCAAGTATAGCAGCCAGAGATCTACTAATCTTGTTGCAGCTAGAGTTACAAATGCATTGTAGAAATTCATATATGCAGGAGGTTCATGCAACAGTAAAAGGAATGTTTCACAAATATTTAGTATGGGCCGGCTGCTTTGAACAGCTGGGTACTTCTTTTTTTCCTCTGTCCCTACCTCTCCCTCACAGCAGCCATGGCCTTGAGAAGTTAATGCTCTGCAACGCATTATGTATGGCAGGACTCAACATTCATAAAGTGAAATGGCACAATGATACAAAAAACGCCGTGTTATGACTTGTCTTCAAGCCCACCTCCCTTGGAATGAACACTGAGGCACCAGAAGCTGCCATGCAATATCAAGCTTGCTGATGGTGGGAATTTGAAAAGATAAACTATTCAATGAGATTCAACACCTCACTAACAGTCACGGAACAAGTTGTGGCATCTACATGAGACCCAAGGAGGGGATAGTAGTTCAGACATGTTGCAAGCCTCTTTCTTGGTGCATAAACTGACTGTCACACAGCCTCCAATCATCCACACCTAAGTAAGTTGCACGAAACATTTCCATGCAGGAACCTGGGGTTTTGAAACGTCTCTGAAACGCCTGCATGTTTTGTCGAAATTGCTCGCTTGAATATGTAGCCAAAATTTTATTTTACTCAGCCTACCCTGTTGTCTTAGATGTAAGACGTGTGTGCATGCAGGGTCAATTATAGAATCGCCCACTATTCAATTGTCCAACAAATTCAGAGAGTGATCCATTAGACATGTGATTATAAGAGAGCACTGACCAATCAATGGTGGATTCTTGGCGGGCATTGAACAGATGATCATCAAAGATGCAATTCATATAGTGCACCGATGAATCAGTCATCACCCATGCAAATCATCTACTCCGAGTCTTGCATCACTCTTGGTGCTTGCGCTATGCACCCACATGAATACCTATGTTGCATGTGTAGAGGATAGCTTTATCGATGCAAGACCAGGCCATCATCTCCACCAATACCAGCTAATGTTGCCTTTTATCTGGTGCACATGCAGATTAGGAGTTTTGGAAACACCCCAATTGTGGAAATGCCACGTTTCAGCAACACCCAATTTAGGAAACGCTGTGAAATTTCAAATGGCATTTCCTATGTTTTTTGGACGTTTCCTGGAACTTACACATCTAAACTTTCTGCAGCATCCATATCTCCACCCTTTCCACAAAGTGGAGACTATATCTGAAGTGGTTCACCTTCAGATAGAGTCTCCACTCTTCAGGCTAATTCGTTCCAGGCTGAAATAGATTTCAGACAAAATGATAATAAAGAAACGGTGTGTGAAATTAATCATATAATCCTTACTTCAACTATGTATTAACACCTTATCTGTATGTATTATAGAAAAACAAAACTATATTATATAATATATGTTTCTCCTGTTGAAAGAATTCTGCCAAGTTTCATTATTTTCTTAGGAACATTCAGCAACATGCCTAGAGGAGACCAACTTGTTGTAACCAATCTAAAGGACCCGATTACAATTCAGAAGTTATTGGGTTTCAATTGATGGAACGGTGCTGCTCTAGCAAAGAGAAGAAGAGAGGGTTGGTTGGGAATTTCTTTGGATTTGCATTTCTTTGGCCCCTTGAGGGAGGAGGGAGGAGGTGCACATGAGAAATGCCACATGGGATGGCAGAAGCACAGAATAGATGGCTGAGGACGTCAATTGTCACCTGGAATATTGCTGCAGCAGGTGCAGAAAAATTTCTGCCTCCAAATCTTCAGTGGAAAGTTTCACTGCGCAAGGAACATTTAACTTCATACGGACACACAATAGTACATCTCGATATGTTGGTCGTTTCCCTCTGCATCAGAATCAAGAAAGATCAGCTTGTATCTCTATTCTTGTTCCCAGTAACTTTGTAGTATTTTTCCTTCTCTTTTAACAGCACAGAGAAACTACTAAAACTGACCAGCCAAGCTGCAAGTATTTAATAAGGAGCCCCCAGACACATACCCATTTTTGTACATCTAAAATAGCAGACAAGACGTAGAGGAAAAAGAACAAATGAAGATTCATCTACAAATCTGCATAAACACTTGTGAATTTGGAATCAAGTGCAACAGCCCAGTGGTTGCTTTCCCACAACGACAGCCAAGAAATAACACACATAAGTATTATACACCCTCTTAGGATAAAAGCATAACAGATAATATTACCGTGTTTCCCAAAATGTGCAATTCAAATATAAACTCACAAATCATCTAAAACAAAATTATAAATACCTTTCTTGGTTGTTCCACCACCTATAGCCAGATTTACACAGAATTAATGGAAGCCACAGCTGGACAGGATACACGTTGCACCCAAAGACCTTAAACAAATTATGAATGTATGTACCATTCTCCCTAAGGTCACCCGCATTCCCATTCAGGATTTCTCGTCCCTAAAACTCCACCTCCTCTGTCTTGTTTTTTTAAATGGCCCCATAAGTTTCTTCCCCTTCAGATAATTAATCCATTTGTACTGATTAAAAGACAGAACAAAAGGACCACTTGATTCTTACTCCACTTGTGTAACTCTATGCCCATATGGTCTCAGCACCTTGATTGCACAGCTCTAAAGCCATGGGATAATAGAAACATAAGGTGAAAATTTTATGTTAAACTTAGCCCTGTGGGACACAGGAGAAAAGGCATGATTCCTGCTCTTCCTCAGTACCTTGTGGTACATCAGCTTCCGATTTCGCCACCTCTTGGATGGCCAACCTGGGGCGGGGTGGGTTCGGGGGTTGAACAATCTCCTCCTCCTCAATCTGAGGCTCCTCCTGGGGTTCAAGTTCCTTTTCCTCGAAGACAACATCCCGACTAATAAGGATTTGCTTCTTTACTAGATCAAAGAGTTGATAGGCCTTGGATTCTTCGCTATACCCAACAAAGATACATTTTCTGCTCCGGGAATCAAGCTTGGTCCTGTCTTCCTTGTGCACATGCACCCATGCATTAGAACCAAAAATGCGAAGATGAGTGATAGGGGCTTCTTACCATAAAATGCCTCACATGGAGTCGTGTCCTTGACGGCCTTCGTCTTGGTCTTGTTGAGAATGTGTACGACTATATTGATAGCTTCACTCCAATAGGCTTTAGAAAGGTTCCTACCTCGGAGCATAGCAAGCCCTGTCTCCGTGGTGGTTCTATGCTTCCTCTCGACTACCCAGTTTTGTTGAGAAGTATGTGTTGTGGTGAGTTGTCGCTTGATCCCATGCTTGCGACAAAATGTGTTGAACTCATTTGAGGTGAATTCTCCCCCCCTGTTTGTACAGAACGTCTTGACATCCTCCCCTGTCTCCTTTTCAACTCTGGCCTTCTAGTCCTTGAACTTCTCGAAAGCCTGTGACTTTTTGGCCCAGGTCATTCCACTGAAATCATCCACAAAGAGAAGTGAGTACCTGGATCCTACCCACGATGCTATAGACATTGGGCCACAAATGTCGGCATGAACCAACTCAAGAGGTTTGTGGGAACTTGTCCCTGTGTTGCTTGCCTTCTAGACAAGCCCTACAGACACCATCCTTGCCTGTAATTGGTGGAAGTCCATCCACCATCTTCGACTTTGACATTTCAGCCAAGGTTCCATAGCTGACATGACCAAAGCGCTCATGCCAAAGTTTGGACTTTCCGTTGTCTTCATGAACCAACATTACACTGAGGCGGTACAGTCCGTTCTCTTCAATTGCTTGAGCCACCATCTGTCCATTTGCTTTGGATGTCACGGTGACCTTGCCATCTTGAAAGAGAACTGCCATGTTGTTTTTGTCCATCTGACTTACAGACAGTGAGTTCTTGCAAAGGTTGGGTACATAAAGTACTCCAGAGATATCATTCTCCTCACCCGCGGTTGTAATGAAAGGAATGCTACCGATGCCCTTCATAGGACACGTCCGGCTATCCCCGATAGAAACTTTGGAATCCGGGTGTATACTTTCCATGGTTTTGAACTAAGTCTTTCTGTTAGACATGTGCTTTGAAGCACTACTGTCAACATACCAACCCTCTTTTCCTTCACTGACTGCATACGCTGAACAATGTTCATTGATTAAAAACACCTTTCCAGTCGTCATATTGGCAGAATCATTCTTAGGCTCTTCTCTGTTCCTGGCTTCTCTCTTCCGCTTCTGATCCGCCGCCTTCTTTCGGCATTCTTTGGCGGAGTGGCCAAGCTTTTCACAGGTAATAGCACTTCATTTTCTTCTTTCGGTCAGCGCCCTTTGACTTCTTGAACTCCTTTGGCTTGCCTTTTCCAGGCTTGTCTTTGGCCACTAATGCCTTCTCGTCGGTTTGCGTAAAGAGTTTCTCTCGAGCCTCCTCCTGAAGCAGGAGTGGGCCAAGCTCCTCAAAGGTGATTGGCTTGGTTCGTTGACCCGCAGTGACCGTAGTCACAAAACTTTTGAAACTCCGTGGCAACTTGTGGAGTGTGAGCAACGCCAATTGACTCGAGTCCACCTTCTGACCAACCACTGCGAGCTAGTCTCGCACGACTTTCACCTTTGTCGGATGGTCATACACACTCTCACCCTCATTCATATCAAGATTATAAAGCTGATGCTGAAGAGTAATGATACGGTCTGTATTATCGGTTTCATACAGCTTCTTCAGTATGGCCCATGCCTCTGAAGACGTCTCTGCCAACTGGATATGAGGATTCACAGCATCTGCTGTCATGCCAATTAGCATTGCTAAGGCTTGAGCATCCCTCTCCTCCCATGCACTAAGTTCATCCACATCTGCTTCAAATAAAACTTCACCTCTTTTGTCCACAATGTCCTCCGGCTTCTCCTCGGTCCCAATCACTATCTTCCACAGCTTCCGTGCTAATAGATGGCTTCGGATCTTGACTTTCCAGATTGGATAGATCGTCCCATCGAGCTTTCCAGCTTCACCAAAATTGAGAATAAATGAAGAAGGAAGATGACTGGAGAAGGAGGAAGGACGAGCACTAAGTGTAGAGGCTTATGAACGCTGATCCATCTCGGTGAATAGCAAACTGAAAAACTGAAGCAAAAAAAGATGTACTAATCTCCCGTGCTAGCCTGAGCTGAAAACAAAATCGCCTTTCAGCCAAGGGACTCCTTCCTTCAGAGAGTGCTTTGATGAAGAAGAGTTGAGAGCCTATGGCTCTGATACCATGTTAAAAATCAAGAGGGAATCAATCACTCATACCTCCACCCAAGATCTCTCCAACTCTTACACACACTCAAGTCAGATAGATGATCACAAATGCAACAAATACTCTCTCAGAAATAAATATGGACGGAGAGAGAAAGAGAGTATATTCATCCACCAGATGGTGGGCAGAAAAATAGCTCCAAGGGAGCAGTACAAAACACAGCAGACTGCTGGAGAAAACTGATGGACTCTCTCTCTCACAACCTGCTCCATATCTGAGTGCTGAACACAGCCTTGGAGAGGGGCTTTCAGTCTTGCACTGGATCATGGAATGAATGGAGGAGTAGGCCTTTTATAGGCACTGCCCAGGCCCCTTGAGTTGACCGACCAGCAGGGTCGGTACCCTGTCTGGTGGCCGACCACATCTGACACGTCCCCAGCACTCCTGAAACCTCTGATCTGCAAGCAAACACAAGAACACACCAACGTGAGGAAACTGAGCAGGCTGCTCACCACCCAACCATGACATCTACGAGATGTGATCCCGAATCAGGAGATGTCCCCTCCGAGCCACAAGCTGAGCTACTGGCACGAACTTCCAACCAGATCCTAACTAGCCTGGTGTCCCATACCACCAGGTCACACTGTGAAGCCCGGGATCTGCTGCTGGGCCTTGGGCTATGCTATGATGCAAGCGCGCGTCCGCGACTCAATCCAAATCAGACCTAGCACCTGGGAATGAAACTTGCTCCCATCGGCTCCCCAGAACTGAACCTCTGGGCCCCTTATATAGACTCGGGTCCCAAGCGCCAAAAATAGCAAAGACCTCTAACTAGTTCGTGCCCTTGCCACTCAACCCGAGAATCAAGCTTGCCTAGCTTTAAGCCTCCCCAGGCTACCTGAGCTAGTCTTGTGTACCCAGTACACGTCGGATACCAATCCGTGTATATGACATACTTCCCCTCCTCTAAGAACTCACTCCTGAGTTCGCTTAAAAACCCAGGAATGTCCTTTGGAGATTTTGTAATTTCTCCCATGTTGCATCCTCCTCAACACGATCCTTCCACTTGATCTTGTATTCCGTGATAGTTCTATTACAAATCTGTCTTTCACGAAATTCAAGAACAGTCTCAGGTTCGTGTGGAATAAAAGTTAAATATGTAACTTCTATTATCTCTTGGGGAGAAACAAGTTGATCATCCGCACCCAATACTTCTTTCAGTCTACTGACATGAAATACCAGATGTACTTTAACATCAAGAGGCAATTCTAGTCTATACGCAACTGGTCCAATTCCTTTAATAACCTTGAACGGACCACAGTATCTGAGGGATAACTTCGGAACCAAACCAGTACTTAGGCTCTTGGATTCCTTGGGAATTCGCAAATATACCATCGTTCCTTCAGAGAACTCTCTAGGTGAACGATGTCTATTAGCATAAAATCTGTCTCGATCTTAGGCACTTCTAATAGACTCCTTGGCAAACTACAACATTTCCTGCATATCTAGCAAGAAAGTCTTTGCAGCATCATTTTGGATTCCCTTTAACCCAACCATAACTGGTGACTTAGGTTGAAACCCGTACATAAGCATAAAAGGACTGTAACCAGTACTCGAATGCTTTGCACTGTTATAAGCAAATTCTATCATAAGTAGATAATCTTTCCATGAAGACTGTCTCTTAGAAACATATGCCCGAAGCATATCTTCAACCAATTGGTTGACTTTCTCTGTACTGCCATCGGATTGTGCATGACCTGAGAAACTCATACTTAGAGTAGTTTCTAACTTCTCAAAAACAAGTGTCCAAAAGTTACTTATAAACTTCGAGTCGCTGTCACTGACTATGTCAGAGGGCAAACCATACAGCTTAAACAAGTGGTCCACAAACTCATGAGCCAGCTAAACAGCTGAAATAGTTGTTCTAGTAGGTAAGAATCGAGCCATTTTTGTCAGACAGTCGACTATGACCCAAATGGAGTCATGACCCTTGTGCGTTTGAGGCAAACCAGTAATAAAATCCATGGAAATACTTTCCCATTTATTACCTGTAATTTGTAATGGCTGTAATAAACCCGCACTTCTAAGGCGTTCTGCCTTAGTAACCTGACAAACCCGGCAACCTACCACATAGTTTTCAATAAATGCACGCATCTTAGGCCAATAAAAGGTATGCTTCACAAGAGATAGAATCTGATGTATACCCGGATGTCCAGCACTAGGGGCATCATGACACTCCCAGAGAATCTTGGATCGAAGTTTTAGAACATCTAACACACAAATATTTCCATTCCGGAACAGCAAGCCGTTCCTAATCATCCACTGATCTCCCGCCGCCTGTACCGTAGGGGGCACAATCCCTGAGTCTTGGTCAACCATGAAGCTCCCATCCTAGACTTTCTGCCAATAAAAACTAAAATGACTATCAGTTGCGCAAAGCCCTCTTAAGGATTGAAATAGGTCTGAGGATATTTTCGTAAATGACATAGCATTTACAAACTTGACTCGACTTAAGGCATCCGCCACACTATTCAACAAACCCTTCCGATAACGTATTTCAAAATCAAAATCTTGCATTAATTCTGCCCATCTAGCTTTCCGTCCCCTCAACTCAGACCCATCACACACATACTTGATTGATTGATGATCGGTCAATACAAGAAACTTTGAACCATACAAGTAGTGTCTCCAAACCTTCAGTGCATACACGACTGCATAGAGTTCTTTTTCTAGTGTGGGCCAACGATATTGGGTGTCGTCTAGCTTCTTACTCTCAAAAGCTACAGGTCTATCCTCTTGGAATAAAGCTGCCCCAATCGCAAAATCACTTGCATTGGCCTCTAAAACATAAGGCCGGGTAGGATCGGGTAATCCAGAAACGGGTGCTTCCTTCATAGTTAACTTCAAGGTTTCAAAAGCCTTGTTCAATGCATCATTCCAAGAGATCAGTTGGGTAGACCTATGTCCACGACCTTTCAATATGTTTGTCAGGGGTGCCGTAATGTGTGAATAATCACGCACAAACTTCCATAGAAATACTGTAAATCCTAGGAAAGAACAAAGTTTCACAGTCTGAGGGATAGGCCATTCTAAAACCTTCTGAATACAATCCAGATCAATGCTAATACCTTCAGAAGAAATCTTGTCTCCTAAGTAAATGATCTCCTTCATAAAGAAGTCACATTTACTCATCTTGGCATAGAGCTTATGCTGTCTTAGAATAACTAAGACAATCCGGAGGTGTCCTATGTAATCCTCTAGCATTCGTCTATATACCAAGATGTCATCTAAGAACACTACAACGAATTTGCCCAGAAAATATCGGAACAAATCGTTCATCATTTGCTGGAAGGTGGCAGGAGCATTGGTCAAACCAAAAGGTAATAAAAGAAACTCGTAGTGGCCATACCTAGTTCAGAATGCGATTCTATCTATGTGTTTAGCATAGATACGGATTTGGTGATAACCCGTATGCAAATCAATCTTAGTGAAATACTTCGCTCCGGCCAAACGGTCTATTAGATCATCGGAACGAGGTAGAGGGTATCGATTCTTAATTGTCACTTTATTCAATCGTTTATAATCTATACACATTCTCCATGAAGTATCTTTCTTCTTTCTAAGAGGACAGGTGCTCCCCAAGGTTATTTACTTGGGCGAATATAGCCCATATTCAAATAATCATGTAGCTGTGAAGCTAACTCATCCTCCTCAAGCTGGCTCATCCTATAAGGTGGAACACTAATAGGTTGAGCCCCAGGTACTAAATCTATGCAATGGTCTACTGCCTATTCTGGAGATAAACCTTCCGGCAGTTGAGCAAGGAATATATCCATGAAATCATTTAACAACGTTCTCAATTCACAGTGTTCAAACACACTTAAATCATTCTTGTTATTAACAAAGACAACAAATGAAGAAAGCAGATCAAAACATATTGATAGACATCATAATGAGAAGTGTAATATATTCCGAAGCTGCATCGTAGATACAATAGGTCCCTGAGAAGAGAGAATATTATCACACTGAATACAAAATTAGATGTCCTTATCCAAAAAAGAAAGAGTATGTTCCTTCCATCCAGTCCGAATATCGTGGGTTTTAAACCACTCTATTCCAATTAACAAGTCCACATGCTCCAAGTGCAAGACATAGCACGTAAGAGCCACTGTGTAGTCTTCAATCCGGATAGAAAGCGCTTCAATCTTGCGATCCCAAAACTGCTTCCCAGCTGGAAGTGCACCTCATAGGTGTGATCGCTAGGTATCGTGGACAGCCCCATCTTCTGCACAAGTTTGTAATTAACAAAGCTGTGAGAGCTGCCTAGGTCAAAGAGAATGTGAACTCTTTGGTCCCTAACTTCTCCATAAACTCGGAAAAGATCATGGGAACCAAATAATGAAGTATTAAAAGGCAATTACAAGAAAGTGGGCAGGTAATGACATTTACAGAAATACATGTCATCGAAACTTGATTAGCTCCTTTAACTTTAGTACTTGGACCCGCATGGAGTTTCAGTCCTGGCCCTTGCTTTTGGTTATTGCGCTTAGGACAATCATTCCTAGTGTAGCCCTGCTCCTCGCAGATGAAGCAACGTCCCTCTTTCTTTAGCTTCAAGGTACGAAGGAAACGGGCACGACCATTCTTCGCCTGAGTCAAATGTTTCTTGGAGGCGTTGTCTATAGACTTCGACTCCCTGGTACCAGTGGTAGACTGGAAGAACTTCCTCTTGTTCTTCCCACCCGTGTCGGCAACTGTGGTTCCCTTTGCGCTGGCCATGGTATCATCATAAATGCACGTGTAATTCATGGCCTCTTGCAACACGGTACACTTGTTGTTCTTGATCTGTAACTTGTAGGAGTCAGGCAAACCATCCACAAAGAAACCTAACAAGGTCACTGGATCCATCTTTGTAGCTCTGGTTTGCAAATCCCGAAACCTCTGAAGATAAACCTCAAAAGTCAAATTCAGCTTGGACATATCAAGGGCTTTGAGCTTACCTACGATATCGTAATCTTCCTCCTCCTTCAGAAACTCTTTCCTGAAGACCCCTTCGAATTCTATCCATGTTGCAGGCTTGGGTTGAAGTTTCTTCCACCACAATAAAGCCTTTCCTGACATAAACCCGACTGCAAGCTATATTTTCTTGTCATCTGGGTAAGGGTGAAACTGGAAGTGTACTTGCCACTTGTGCAACCAAGTGTCAACAACCTCCTTGGTACGAGACTTCTGATCTCCGGGAAAAGGATCTGGAGTGATGTTCGGACCTAACACTGAAGCCATGGCATCCACATGCGTGGGCGCCTGAACAATGCTAGTCAAAAGTGTGAGTGTAGTTTGAATCCCTTGGAGTTGCTGTGTCAACCCCGTTTGATTCGTGTTAACTTGCTCAAACTTTCCATCAAGAGCAGTGGTAAATTCACTAAAGGCTTTTTTCGTAATCAGATCGTCGTAGAGACCCTGGTCATCCTCCGCATGGTAGTTCATATCCTGGTCTCCCATGGCAAGCTCAGGGTCTACAGAATCAGCCATGACTGAAATCTGATCTGAAAAGAAGATAGGCTAGAGAAGAGAAACAAGCAGGTGGCCTTGGAGCTAGGAGGTAGAAACGAAGTGAAAGCTGGCCAGGAAGGAGGCGATGGAAGAAGGGAAAGCTGGCCGATGAAGAAGGTAAGCTGGCTGAGCTGAGCTGACGATTCAGCTCAGATTCTTGAACCTGAGACTCCACTCCTAGCTGTCCGTACGAAGTGCTGTAGCAGGCCGTACAAGTTTTCTGGATCCCGGGCGTGAAGGTCTAGAGGGGCTGGAATTCTACGCAATCTACAGGCTATGGGAGAAGGCAATTTGGCCGAACTAATAGCAGGAGAGCAGGCTTTTAGTAAAGCCCTGCTTTTCCAAAAGCTCACCCTCCAAAAACAAAGGGGTAGCGCTTTTTTAAGCCTCCAGGCCCCCCCGAAAAGCAACTGGCCTAGATTGCGATCTAGCCCTATCCTGTTGCGCACCTTCCTGCGCTCCCCTTCTACCTACCATCACAACCCCTGAGCAGCCAGCCGACATGCGGGATCCCCTTTGGTACCCAACTCTACACTCTCTCCTGACTCCCTTCTAACGCCTCTACCCGGACCTCACTACTTCCTCCTAGCTACACCTCTCTCCCTCTCTCTCAACCTATCACTTCTTGCAATGAAATCACCTTGCACTCTCTCTCTCTCTCCTTCCTTCTATCCCAATCTAATACCACTTCCCTTAATCATGAACCAGCAGACACTTGCAGGGTTTGAGCACGAATTTCGAAATTAGGGCATACCTGGAGAAAAAATCGTCCAAAATTCTCGCAACAGAAGTTCCTACCTCAGGAGTTGGCTCTGATACCAACTAACACGTCCCCAGCACTCCTGAAACCTCTGATCTACAAGCAAACACAAGAACACACCAACGTGAGGAAACTGAGCAGGCTGCTCACCACCCAACCATGACATCTACAAGATGTGATCCCGAATTAGAAAATGTTCCCTCTGATCCACGAGCTGAGCTATTGGCACGAACTCCCAACCAGATCCTAACCAGCCTAGTGTCCCATACCACCAGGTGGCGCTGTGAAGCCTGGGATCTACTGCTAGGCCTTGGGCTACACTATGATGCAGGCGCACGTCCGCGACTCAATCCAAGATCAGACCTAGCACCTGGGAATGAAACTTGCTCCCATCGGCTCCCCGAGAACTGAACCTCTGAGCCCCTTATATAGACTCGGACCCCAAGCGCCAAAAATAGCGAAGACCTCTAACTGGTTCGTACCCTTGCTACTCAACCCGAGAATCAAGCCTGCCTAGCTCTAAGCCTCCCCAGGCTACCTGAGCTAGTCTTGTGTACCCAGTACACGTCGGATACCAATCCGTGCACATGACAACATGGGCCCTAGAAAACCGACCAGGGTTGGCCATGTTCGGTGGCCCTGGTTGGGCCGACTTGGCCTACCACAGGCCCCTACATAAGGGTGCCCTGTGCAGCCAGTCTGCGCTGCTGCAGGCGCCTCCATGTGAGGCCTAAAGCCCTGTTTTACCTGCTGTTGCAGGCTGCAACCAGCCCGTGTGCTGGTTGCCTATGATGCCGACCTGAGTCTCTCTCTCGCCAGCCCTCCTACCTCTCACTGCTCCTTGTCCCCTCAAACCGGGGGCTCACAGGTGGGCACAATGAGTTTCTAACACTCCTTTCATGATGAAGAATTGAGAGTTAAAAACGTGGGCATGGAAGTGATGCTCCACTACTTGAAAAAAACGTCGCTACATTCCTCTTCTATCATTAAGCAAGCCCTGTGTTCTTACTTGCACAAATGATGTTCTTTAGTATTTGTTTTCTTGTCCTACACCAGATTTTGCCCATGTAACTTTGCCACCTCATCATTGCTTCTTTGTAAAGCGTTCTTAGAGGAAAATGTAGTACATTGCAGAGATGTAAAGCTATTGCTATGGCTAGTGAGTAAAGCTCTAGTTCTGTCAACAGCTCAGGAACACAGCGTAAATGATAATAGAAAATCGCATTTCTTTGCAATCTCAAAAGCTTCCAACTGATCTCTTTTCTTGTTCATGGCAGTGCAAAATCAAAGTAAATTGTAAGTAAATCCATTTTTCTTAGCTTGTTAGTTGACTTGTGTTCAACAGTAAGAGTCAAAACTGACCTTAGAATTGATTTGGCATCTGCACCAAGGAACAAGAACCTGGATTCCAAGCGTTCCATCAACGCATCTCTTCCCTCAGGCTCATCCTCATGCCTCTTGTCATCTATATAGATATTTCGAGAGCCATCTCCTGGTGTCACCGATTTCAGCAATGGACTTAACAAGCTGCCATCAGACCAACAAGATCCTTACAAAATTTGCCGACAGCTGAAAGGTAGGCAGACCACAACACAACAAAAAGCACAGTGCATTGCAGTGATAAAGCTTCAAAGACTAGACATGAACATAGGTATACTTATAAAGGTCATCACTGACAGTAGGTGAAACACAATCTTGATTTCGTGGCCTTAAGTATATGCATTTTTGTACAACCATGCATGATAGGGACTTCAATATGTATATTGTAAGAAAACTCACCTTTGACCATAAAGAATGTTTGACAGCTCAAAAAGCTCATCATCACTAGCCAGCTCAAGAACAGCATGTAGATCTGGATCCAAAGCAGCTGCACAATCTCCAAAACCAGACCTCATCAGAGCCTTTTGCTAAACGACTTTGATGCTAAGCTCTCTCCACTACTACTCTCTCTCCATCTCTCTGCAAACTATCCAATCTCTCAATCTTCAGTACTGATCTCTCTCGATCTCTCTGCAAACCATCCATTCTGCAGGCACTCCCATTTTACAAAAGATCCTAATATTGTCGTAACAGGAATAATACAGCTCCCAAAATCCACAAAGGACCACAGCTAAGGGATGAGAATGAACAATATACCACATGAGAATTTTACAGGATACCCCTTGAACTGATGGACTTTAAGGTTGCATTCATTGATACAACACTTCAACAGAAAAACAGCTACACAATATCTGCATCCTAAGAAGTAGCACAAGCCCATAAACACTAGAATCTGATTTTGATCAGAGCCTTTGAAGCTGAATTAACTTACAGTATTGATCCCTCTCTCTCTGTAGGCAAAGGAAAATGAAGGCACTTTTCAGCCTACAAAGCAAAAGGAAAATTTTCCACATCTGGAATTGGGCAATGTGAAAATCTGTATCCACTACACTAGTGCAAACCGTCATTCTTTATAGAGTGCAAAAAAGGTTTCTAATCGAAGAGCTAGGAATTAAGGTTCAAACTCCCTACCCCAGCTTACTAGCTCAAACGGGCATGCTAACACTAGAAGGGTAAGCCCTAGGCTAACACATCAAATATCTAAATACAGAAGCAAAAACGCTTAATGACAAGCTCCCTCGCAAAGCCAAGGAAGCAACCAAACACAAGGGCTAGTACAAAACAGGAATACAGTGGATGGGATATAGGGCAATCGATGCATCAGAACTTCCGCACACCAACATTGACATCAGAGAGTTGGTAAAATCACAGCCACACTATGGCAGGACCCAAAAGAGAAGATGGCCTTCTACAAAAGAGACAATGTTTCCCTATGGAGGACACAACTATCTCAATGAGAACATCTCTCTCTTTAAAAGTAAACTAATATGCCAGCTACAAACAAGCTCCAAGTAGAGACTTGTAGATGGAAAAATGTGCCATGAGAGGATCCAGTCTGCAACTTATGCCCATCACAGGACATGGATGACGAATGCCACACACTCCCCACCTATCAGCACATCAGGGGAAAATGCGATATAAAGTTGTCCACACACACGAACTTGCACATCCTCGTCGACCAATTACCGAAGAGAATAGGAGCTTACGTCAAGGAGGTACTAGCACATCAATAAAAATTCTTGGACCGAGCACACATGCCTGCACGCATGCTCAAGGATGCAAACACATGAAACTACTATTGTTGACAGCTATTTTAAAGCTGCAACATTGTCATGAATCCACCTTTGTCTTGTAGATCTTGTTGTGTATCGATAATAATCATCTCTCTCTTGGCACACCAACTTTGCATTGGAGGTGGGTGGGCTGAGGGCATACTAGAGAGGGTCGCATCCATGCTTCATGTGATCGGCAAGACATTGAGTCAGAGGAGTACTTTGCTTTCGTGTGCCTTATATACTATAAGAACCAAGGTCGCTATTGCTGTGTTTTCATGGATGGTTTTGGACCCCTATCTAGTTTCTTGTCCTACCTAGATCAAAGATGCCTTGCAACTTTCATTCATGAGGCTGTCCAACACAAGAAGCGCTTCATATGCTCAGTACCTAAAGCCTCACCATCGAGTATTTAAGGCTAATCAAAAAGTAGTCCAAAATCTATTCATTCAAGCTACAACTGCTTGTGAAGATTGAACGATTTCATTTTAGTCTCACCCAGACGAGCATCTAGCTAATAGGGCAACGCACCACTTAAGATAGAAAGAATTCTCGCAATACCAACAGGCCGCAACATGGATGAAAACTTCACAAGGTGAAATTTGCATGTCTACTAATACGTAGAAGCATATATCTAGATGAATCCAAGAACATGCCCAAACTAATCCTCTAAAAACACAACATAGTGGAGTTTCACTCTCATGATAGTCAATCATAAGGTTGAAAACCATAAACTCCATCACGCATAGCAGGGACTAGCTACTATGGCATCCCCACTGACGTCATCAACGCCCAACAATGGGTGTAGACCATAGTATAAACATATGCTCTCACATACAAATCCACACACCCACACATACTTAAGCATCCATTTATACAAAGTCTTCGTACTGAGTTTCTAGCGGGCCTAAATCTAGTGGTAAAGACAATGCTAATGTAGTCGCGTGCAACCATGTTGTGGCTTTCTTGGTTTTCCACACATTTCTCTTCCTCTACCATCTGTATCTCTCTCAGCCCACTTTCTCCCTACAACTCCTCATCCTCTAGTCAATGTAAGCTGCAAAAGTGGAGGACAACGGTGCCACTCCAGTCATTCAACCCGAAAAAGTCGAGGTTCACGTCACTTCCCTCCGGACCTTGTACAATTGACTGATGAAACTCATCGGATTCCTTAGAGGCTTGCAGCTTCGAGACTGCATGTACACCAACATGGCGACTTTGGGTGTCACAGGTCAGGCTACTAAGCACACAAACCATACTCTCGGTGAGAAAACCAAGAGTTTGCTAGCAGCCAACAATATACCAAACTACTTGTGGGCTAAGGCAATAAATACAGGTATGTACCTTCTTAACCCAAGTGCTATGAAATCCATACTAAACAAAACTCCTAAAGAGACCTTTAGAGGTGTAAAGCATGGAATGGATCACCTAAGGATATTTGGTTGCCTTCCGGTGGGGAGCTGGTTGAGACAGATAGGCCAGGACGGACGCTGTCAGATCTGCCATGAGGTTGAGGAGTCACCAAAACACTGCCTGTGGAGCTGCACTCGCGCCCAGGAAGTGTGGAGGTGGACTTTCGGGATTCTCACTCGCGCAGCACCAGAGCTAGGCTTGATCACGTGGGGCGCGTTCTATTGGTGCAGCACCGCACCTGGTCTACATCACTTATTCGAGGCATGCCAGCAGGACCCCACTTTCCTTATCACGCAGGGTACATGGGGGCTGCTCGAGGGTATCCCGCAGCACCTAGCAGAGGCGGATACAGGAGTTCAGGAGAGGCAGCCAGTCTGGGAGATTATTAGCAACATAGCAGGGTGGCACATTTGGACCTCGCGTTGCGCGCAGATCCTCGGTGGCACCTCCTTATCGACTGCCCAGATCATGACTGATATTTGGTGCGAGATTATTCATACCCTCAGAGGCCAGTGGGACCAGATTCAAGGAGATTCCCGGTCCGCCGGTCAAGAGAAGCGGAGACGCTTCCTCCGGACTTGGAACACTCAGGGCCTCTTCTTCGAGCAGAGTTCGCAGGGCCTTCGGTGGCGCTACTCACCACCCCGATGGCTGTTCATTCACACTCGCCTTATCCCGACGTGAGAGAGTGATTTATTGTGTTACCTTTTAGGGCTGTGTCCGATTTGTGAACGCAGCCCGTCAGCTACAAGCTGACCTTTTGTATCTTGTTCTCGAAGTAATATAATTAGCACTGTTTTTTCGGCAAAAAAAAAAAGGATATTTGGTTGCATAGCTTATGCTCATATCCTTGATGCCACCAAAAAAAAAAACTGCATAATAAATCCATTAAAGGCATATGTGTTGACTATAGTGATGATCACAAGGCCTAGGGATTTGGAATCCTGAAGCATGCAATATCATCACTAAGCACCTGCTTTTGGGGAAAGCCCAAGATTTTGGAGAAAGCTCAACTCTTTAAACAAAAGCGCCTATTCTAGGCAAGAAAAGCAGGCCCGGCTTTAAGAAAGCACATGCTTTCTAGTTGGCTGGCCTAGTCTATAAATCAAGGGCCTCTAAGCTCCCAGCCGTATTGAGAATTGTAGGCAGGTTTTCACTCCGGCACACTAGCTAGGACAGTTCTCTAGGACGGGTGTACCTCTGAGGATTCAGCTATGCCCGCAGCCGCCAACCCTCACAAGCGCGCGGTTCTATGATGTGGGACCGGGCAGACTACTGCAGCCCTAGATCCCAAGGGATCAGGAGATGGACAAGGTGTTAGGCCAGGTGGGTTGGCAGAGGGTCAGAGTAGTGGGACGTTTGGGCAAGGATTGGTCGATCAACCCTTCTTGCATCACAGACCTAAATGCCCCCCGCTGGAGACTATGGTTATGGGAGGGTCGCCCTCTCGGCGAGATACAGTGGGACCCCGGAGAGTGGTTATGGCCGGTCAGAGCAAGTCTCTCAGAGAGAGTGGAGGAGGTGCCTTTCTTCTTGTACACCACGCGGATAGGACGTCGCCTCCAGATGGACGCAATGGCCTAGACCCCTTCGTGGGAGAGACACTAGAGTGCACGGTAGGTGCTCGAGGAGATTAGATCCAGATTTTGGGCCTGTCTGTGGTCTTAGAGCCTACGTCCACGGAAGATATCCTATTTCTTTTGGATGTTCACACACGGAGGTCTCCCAGTGGGCCCGTGGCTTGAGCAGATACGGGTGGATGGCAACTGCCACAGATGTACAGTTAGAGCCATGGAGACTATTCCTCACTGCTTATGGAGCTGCCCAGCAACTCAGAGGATCTAGCTCGAAGCGCTTCGGATTGTGGCACGACTTTAGAGCACGCAGAGAGATTTCACGTGGGGTATGGCGGCTTGGCTTACAGAGGGGGGCCATGCCTTCTCCATAGACACGGTCTTGCCAGCTTATTGGATACAGGGTCAAAGCATTCACAACATTGAGCTTCACTTGGTTACTCCCCCCCCTTCTCACCATCCCCCTTAGTTGAGAGAGGATAGTGTCTGGGAGACGGTGGCCAGCATCATGGCTTGGAACATCTGGGTGGCCCGTTGCAGCTGGGTCATGGGCCAACACCATTTTTATCCAACGGCTACGCTGGTTGCCATTTGGCAGGATATCATTTATACGTTGCGATCCATTTGGGAGCACGGCATTCCAGGTTCTCGAGCTACCGACAATAGGCGGGCACGTTTTTGCAAGGCTTGGCCTGCAGGTGTATTTTATGATCTCACGCCGCAAGGGATTCGCTGGCTGTATAGTCCACCACCGTGGTGGTTAGCCCCTGTTACAGAGAATCCCTAGGCAGTGAGCTGGGATCTCTGGCAACAGGCGGGTTTTCTTTCAGCCCGTTTTTTGTTTTTGGCCACGATTGGCACCTTTCCGGTTTTGCCAATTTGTATGGTTGGATTTAAGCATTGATAGAAGTTCCTTTTCTCTGTTTTTTTTTTTTTTTAAAGAATTGTACGCAGACTCTGCCGCCTTATACAAAGAAATTTATATTGCAATAAAGACCTGAGAGGGGGGGGGGGGGGGGGGGAGGGGGGTTCAGCCCTTATTTCTGGCCCCTAGTGCTGTGTTCTTGTTTCTGTCTCCTCTCCCATCTACTCTCTACAGCGATTCACCTATCACCTTCATCATTGAGTTCCTAACAGCACTGTCCGGAGTTTCCAGCCTCCAGACGAGGTCTACTCCCATCTGCAATTTGCCCCAAAGTGCTGTGATTCATCCCCTTGCTGCGATTGAAGTTTCCGACCAATTTCAAGCTTGTTTCCAAAGTGTGATTTGACTCCAGTAGCTGCATTCTGTTCCAAGAGATGAGTTTGCAGTGTGGTTAAGGTTTCAAGTTTGAGGTTAAAGGCAAGGAGAAAAAGGTCTACAAACTACAAAAAGCTTTGTATGGTTTGAAACAAGCACTTCTTGATATACAAAGGCAATATAGTTCTTTGGGTTAAAATTAAAGTAAAAAAGCATGGTACGTAGACCTTATGTCCCAGATTTGGACATCCATAATGTTGAGTCATGGACAGGTTAGAGATTCTTAAGGGGCCACATGATGTGGCAAGCCCCCCATACATCTATCATGGATGAAGGGGATGGTTGCCACATGGCACAATTCCAATAGTATATCTCTTGTGGCCTTGCCACATGTCACACACATTCACTCACTAATTAGATGCGAGTGTTGCATCTAGTGCATGTGTTTGATTCATTCTAATTGGGCACACTATGTCAGTGGGCCCCATAGGCTGTGGGGCTGAAAGATACCCAGCATCTAGAGGGTAGTAGAGCTGGTACAGAGCCAGCAAAGGGGCGCCTACATGGAAGGGCCCTTACAGGTCCTGGGATGGGCCTGAAGGTCCGCAGCAGCCTAGAACACCTCGGATACATGTTGGCAGAGGGCAGAGTATGGAGGCAGTAACAGACTGTCTGTCGTCAGGGTTGCAGCAGAGTCAAACCAGTGGAAGACTGCCACAGGGCAGGGTCAACCAGCAGTAGCTGGTAGCACACACAGACTGGGTTGGCCCAGTCTGTGACAGGTCCGCAGTTACCTGCATCTGGTCAGCCATACTGGAAGGCTACAAAGCCTGTAAAAGGCCCCATTGAGGAGGCATTCCTCAGTTCAGTATTGAAGCAGCCCTCAGCAAATATTGGGTTCCGCAGGATACATACCCACAGGCTGTAGGAGAGTACATGTGTGCTCACCCTAGAGCAAGCTACTGAAGACTGGAAGAGGCACGTGGTGATTCAGGAGGGTTTCTACAGCAGTGGGGTAAGCAAGCATAGCTTATATTGGTGCCATAACTCAGCGGATGTTCACTGCAGGTAATAATTTCACCACTGCTTTCAAGGTGAGGTTGAGATCTATTGTGGCTGTACGTCTTTGTGTTATCTGAAGTGCTCTCTATATCTTCTTGTTGTACTGTGGCATATCTTCTTGTGTTCTTAGTGGGTGATTGCAAGGACATTAATCTATCTACATGTTATATTAGCTATGCTATGCTACAGGCAAGTGTAGGTGTGTTTTCCAACAGTCTAGTCCTCTCATATCTCAAATCAAAAACCTCAACAGCCAGCCTTTCACCATTTTATTCAACAGAACCACAAACACTAAACCACTTGGTTTAAACACCATATACATTTTATACATTAACATTTCATGGTCTCTCTAAAGGCTAACGTCCTCCAAGACTTTTGATTTAACTCTATCACAGCTATCCCAATATGCCACATGCCAGACATCTTTTATCCACCTCCATCATGTATCAGAACTGAGTCCTCAAGGAACCCTTTCTATGTGTTCAAATGTATCATCAGCTATGCCAATAGATGATGCTAGAAAAGTCCAGTATTTTGTCTTAAAGAACAGTCAATGAATTTACATGTGGAATTTGCATTCCATGAAGATGTACAAAACTGACATGACACAACCTCACTGAAAAGGAAAAAATAATATCCCAAAAAATTAAGTGCTCAATGAACACTCATCATATGTTTGCACGTACAGCTATCCAAATAGATGATCCTCAGCAAGCTCACTTTTTCTCCTACAACCACATTCAAGCAGCAAGCACTCCAGTGAATTTACATCTGCAAATTGTATCCCGTGAAGATGTATGACAAAAAGTCGTTGAAGAGGGAGAATACTTTTAATGGAGCGCTTTATTTACCCAGATGTTCATACCTAGTGTTGGTCCATAGATCCATAGAAATAGATGCCTATTGAATCTCCAATTCCCTTCTGCCTTCCCATTTGTCAAATTCGTGTGGATTCATATGCTTCCTTTTAATTTTATCTTCTTTGCTTAATATGCCAGAATCGCATAAGCCAGAATTGAAAGATAGTGTTTTGTGATGCCCAAGGAAAACACACATGCTTGAAGCGAATTTGAATCACGAAAATTCCACCTGTTACCATCATGGAGTTCCATCGACGATGGCTTGTGACAAATACATGCCGTCGACTTCCAACCAATAATTTGGTGCTCGCTTGCCTTCTCAGAAAGCCCACAATGGTGTTTAAACACTTCTGTACATGCAATGGGTTGCAAAATAAGAGTGTAAGAAATAAAAGAGTACAAAGACCAGATGGAAAGGAAACAGCCTCAAAATCTCCACTCGTACAGGAACTATGAAGATACATACATAAACAGCAAATGAGTTCCTTTATCTCACACCATGATCACAATTGTTTACCAAAGTCGTCCTTGTGTGACACTTCTCCTTCTGGAAAGAGAATAAGGTTGAAGTGCAGCAAATAACAATATGATATCTCAATGCATAACTTCAAAGCAGTTTCATGATAATTACTTGCACCTGGCACAGAACTTGTAAAGGAGAAGACGAGAGTAGAAATAGTCATTTTGATACGCAAAATAATTCAATTACTGAAGGCAAACTCCCTTTGGTTGAGATACAGCTAATGAAATGGTTTTAAAAAAGGTAAGAGGTTGAATACAGGTACCATAAAGCAGCGCTCATATCATTTCCAGAACTAAGGTTAATCAGCTATGATACTATCAGGGTGAAAGCATCTTCCAGCAACCTCACTAAAGCAACTATAGGGCTTCACATCCAACAGAATCCACAAATGGGACCAAAAAAAACTATTCAAAACTATTTTGTCCCTTTTGAAGCACAACATGTATTACAAGCACATCTACATCCTAGAGGTAGAAGGTGTTGTCATAAGCACTTTACAACATCCTGCAGAATACATACTAAAGGCGGAATTACAACAAACTGTCAAAGAGATCATGAAAAATGAGAGACTAAGTATGTACTGGGCTAACTTGTGTATCTCATTTTTTCAATAAATGACACATACATATCTACCTTAACATTCACACACTCTGCTGAAACTATAGCATGTCTTTGGTGCTACTGATCTACTCATTGTAGGCCTTGATTCAATTTTCTTCGTGATTTCCAAAATTGCATAGTAGTAGCACCAAGGGCACTGCATGTCATTTAACTCAAGGCTGAACATTTCTGTAACATATCTTGATTAACTCTCTTCAAGCCTTGTCAACATATATACTCAGAATTTGTCATCAAAGGCATTATATTAATCGCTGCTGTTGTCCTTAGCTGCCGAATACAATCACTAACTTCTTGAGACTGTTTGCTGTCAACAAGTAGAAGTCAGAACAAAGCATTGAGCTCCTAGACTCCATGCCTTCAGAAAGGACAATGGAAGTGAAACCTCTTTCGCCTCTCTCTTCTCCGCTGTGTTGCAGAAGTATTTTGGAGCTAAGAGGCAAAAGGCCAATTGGTATCCCCCCATGCTCGATGAAGTGTAGTGTCCACTTTTGGGCCTCAAGGCTGACGTAACTATAGTGAACAAACTGAGAACAGAAGGGACTGTGGACTGCTCCTACACCTGCTGTCTCCTCTCCCCCTTGCCATATGCATGCACGACAAGAAGGCCAAAGCCTCCTACTTATAGCGGGAGATCTGGAGGGCCGACAAGGCCCCATAGTTATCAGGGGATGGAAACGTTCCAACAACGCTGTCCAGAAAGTCAGCCAAGGTGGGCAGCTCCTTGAGCTAAGTCTGCAGCACTCTGTAGGTCACCTTCACCTCCTGTATATAGGCCCAAGGGTGGTCCTCCTGCTGCTCCTTCCTGCACTTGCATTGATGCTCCAAGTGATGTGTAATGGAGCCCCATGCCTATTACTAATGCACTCCTCATATGGGAGCTCACAAGTGGGGAGGTGACCAGTCCTATTCCAACAAAGACAGCTCCTTTCATGCTTTCCTTCTATCATCTGTGATCCAAAACAAAGGTAGCAGCCTCCAAAGGTGAATGATATTCTATCCACCAAGGAGGCGCCCTCAATCCTCCTTCCTCCAATCATACAAAGTATCCACACTTTGAATTGTCTGAAGTACCAAATCCAACCCTTCAACCTTCCCAATGCAAGGCTCATCCCCATCAAGAAGCCCTCGAACCCCTGCAGAGTTACATTCACACCATGCATCCCACTTAGAAGAAACAAGACTCTGCCTTGAATAAGTTTTCAGCTTAAAAAGTCACTGCAACAAGATGACATTTAAGTGAAAAGGGCTAGAAATCAGTGTTCAAGCACCCTAACTCGCTGGAGCCAGCAACTCGAGTTCTGCAGCTCCAAGTTCATTGCCTTCATGCTTTCACACAAGCACCTGACTACCAAAAACAGCCTTCCATGTGCTGCATGATCCTGATACCGTGCTATATAGGTCCGTAGCACAGCCTACAAGGCTAGATACATAGCCGCTCAGGCTCCCATGGCTGACGTACAGCCTACAGGCCTGCTGTACAGCCAGTACAGCCCTGCCAGGCTGCCATAGAGCCAAGCCATATTGTTGTAGAGCCCTGATAGGTGTCCTTACAGCCTAACGATGGCACAGCAACACATGCCCTCCAATAAATATGCAGCGATTTCTCCCAGAAAACCACGACAACACGAAACTTTCCCTAAATCAGTTCTAGCATGATTACGCAGCTGAGGAGCATTAGAAAACTCGACTCAAGCAAAGTCTCAGAAGAAACTCAATTCAAATCTAACATCTACTGACTCAGGGAGTTCCAAGACACGATTGCAACCAAACCATACAAACAAAGCAAACAAAGAACGTGTTCATGAACAGGAAGATAAAGTTTGCTCTGATAGCAAATGAAATAGCCCCTAACAGTTTAGTCATCACTAACCTAGGGGTTCTAGGATCTCCTCTACCTCCATGCTAACCTACAAGATCAACAAGCGTCAGTGTACAAGCACAAGGACACCATGGGTAAAGGCAAGTGCATCACCACCCAACCGTAGATCCCTCAAGATGACCCCCGAGCTAGAAGCCAGGCAACCTCTGACCATAGTCCATCCCAAGGTAAGACTACACATCCCATACCACAGTCCCATCTAGACACAGATGTTGTTAGGGAGACATAGGCTTGGACGGGCCTTCTAAGAATACCCAATTGAGTGATGGCTCTTACATATATGCTTATGTGTGTAAAGCCTAGGACTACCCTTAGTGTAGCAAAGGTACCACATGTCCTAACTGTCCCAAGTTTAGGATACATTACCATAGTTTAACCTAACCTCCATAACAGTAGCCATGTTATGTCTGGATGTGGACATAACATGCTTCCTCAAGAAGGCACTCACGAGGTTAACCTGACCTTCATAACACTAGCCATGTTATGTCCGGGTGTGCACATAACATGCTCCCTCAAGAGGGCACTCAGGAACGAGTCAAAGAAACCCAATTATACACCTGTATGGCTTGCTTCTCCAACTACCACTCCTTAATAAATGTAGCACCAAACCTTCACACGATCAGGCTCATGGAACCCGTGTTGGGAAAAACACCTCTCCAAATAGCAGTATCCAGCTTGTAGAAGTGGGAGAGAAGAAGATACAGCACCATAGAGCAGCCCTATTAGGCTGCTGTAGTTAGCTAAGGAGCAGAAAGGGACTGTAATGATAGTAGAGAGCAAGAACTCATATTGATTCAAATGTTTTGAGAGAGTGTACATTATACTGCTAAATCGAATTGAAAAACGTGTGTTTTTAGAAGAGTTGTAGCTCTTGTTAAAAATTGTGCCTCGTGGGAAGCATCCGATCAAAAGGGCATAGCCTTTCATCACTTATAATTCAAAGGTTATTAAAGGAATAGGTCACAAATCTGACATCCCCTCCCACTCAAAAGAAGACCGTGATACAACAGGCCATATGAGCTATTTGACCTCATCATTGCATTCAGTTAGCTTCTAAAAACCATTCAAAATGTAAATAAAGAGACAGTATCATGCAATTGGAAAGCAGGAAAGACTCCCCACAAATCCCTCTATTAAGTAAACAGCTACTCACATTGTGAAGCAATTCAGTTGGGACCACATCTTGGTGACCTTGTCTAAAAACAAAAAGCCATAGGATCGTAACGATGTGGACCCTCTAAAAAGCCCCAATCTACCCTGTGATAGGCTTTTTCAAAACTCCAGGTGCAAAATAACAAGATTCTGAAAACTTCCATCTCAATTTCATGAATTAAATGAGGGAAAACCAAATCCAGAGGCTGATGACCTATCTCTTGTCTTCTATGAGAGGCATGACTTTTCTTGGGCTATCTTGGTTTCGACAACATTCAGTAGAGTTCTGCTCTCCGGATAAGGTTCCATTGTCTCCCTTCAGACCTATGCATGCATCTATAGATACCTCATGGGAGATTCTAGCGAGCATTGCAGCATGGCATATCTCGAGAGCCAGGTGCACAAAGGCATTGGATGGAGCACAAGTCAATCCATCTCATACTGTAGCCTGCATCATATGGAGGACTGGTACCATACATACTTTGATGGCAAATTGGATGACTATGCAGGGTTCTTCCCGGGCAACCTCTACCAGGAGGGACATTTGGGGATGGAGGGGACTCCCTTCTTCTCAGAGTCTAGAGCAGGGTTGGGTGGCATTTTCAGCCTCCTCCTTGCTTTCTTTCCAGTTTGTACTGAGGGTTTTCAGCTGACCCATTCTGGATGGTTGTTTTGTTCATGCCATGCATGATGTATATCCGCTCTGAGCATGCTCTTGTGATGTTTTTTCATACTTAATAGAAGTCTCTTTCTTGAGGGGGGGGGGGAAATCCAGAGGCTGATAGCCTTCACCAAGGCAGGTGATTGGAAGTCTCTGGGGAAGCATTGGGCAGTCTTCCCCCTTTGGGTTGAGAACTCCCTTGTAAGCATATGTTCCAAGAACTACATTTAGAGTGCAGTTTGGGGAGATTGATTCTGGTTCACGCAATGTATTCTCATTCATGTACTTCATGCCTTCTAAAGTTGGATTGATATGTATTAGCCCATGACAAGAACAAAAAAAAATGCATTGGGATCTAGCAATGCACTGTTACAAGAGTCCTCAAAAGCCACCAAAACCACCTTCAAACTTTGGTTAAGACAACGTTATGAACTGAAAAGGCCACTGTAAACAGTAATTGCAGCTATTCTTGTGACTGAGGCCCATCTAATCAGTAAGAATAGGGTTGCAACCTAAGCTGACAATAGCTCAATAAACCATTGAAGTAGGATACAAAGGACTGTTTCGAGCAGTCCGTGAAATAGGTCTTCTGTAACGTAGTGGACTGGTTTAAGAGAAGATAACGCAGGCAATGCAGGAGCGCAGACAAGGATGAGAAAAAGGAATTTGATGGGGCTGTTGTACTACTTCCAATGCTTCTAATCAGCCCACCATATATTGTTTGATAACTGATGAGAAATCATTTCAGAGATGAGGCATAATGAGGCCTTGTTTGCATTAATGATTTCATATCTTTGAATAATGACTACCGTGCTTAAACTTTATTTACCGTGCTTGAAGTTCAAACTTTGGATCCCCTGAAACGTCGAGCTTTGCAAGTAGCGTCCTTGGCGTTCAAACTTTGTATTCACTTGACTCCCCTGAATTCCCTTGCGCCGGCCCAGAGATATAAGTACGCATGACAAATACATGTGCTCATGACCAATCCATATGCACCTTTTTGCACTAAGAATCTCACGCCATTCGCAAATCATGAGGTATCCCAATAAAATCCTAAAAAGAAGAAGACCGATATGCTCTCTTACATGTGTCCCATTTGTCCATGTTTTTGGATTGTCAAGTCTTTATCGATCGTCTGTTTACACTAATCAATGGCTACTTACATCTTCGCTCTGCTTATGAACGCTGCGTGAATTGCGTTTGTAAGATCAAATTGCATTTTTTTTTCTCAGTATTTTCGAGGGTGCTCACTACAGAATAAGCATGATCTCCTGCGTGCCCAAATACTGGATGGTAGTCGTAAAGATATAATTAGCTCTGGTATAGAGCTACCTAGACAGTCCTGGAGCGCTGTCTGGAATGAAGAGTGACTGAGTTGAGGCGTCCGCGTGGCGGCAAGCGTTCAATTGATTGACAGACAGAATTATGATCGCAGGAGCACAGAAAGGAACAGCAAAAAAGCAAAGGCGAGAGAGCGATGGAAAAATCGGAATCGCAGAGCTGAAGATTGGATGAATGAAATTCGAATGGTGCCCGGGGAAAAGAGCAAATGCAGAGCAATCGAAAGGCGAGGTGAGAGGTACTGACCGGGCGAAAGAAGACGGAAGGAGGAAGAAGGCGAGCGAAGGAGCAAGGAAGAGGGGAGGCAGTGTGGGGAGGAAGCCATGGATGCGTTGCCATGGCTGCTGATCGCCAAGCTCACCATAAGGGATCAAACTCCAACACATGCTCACATCTTGTTTAGCATGCACAAACACTCACTCTTCACTCTCTGCAATTTACATCCTGTTTTCAAATGCGCCTCCTCTAGTTGCTCGCAATCATTATAGGCCAAGGATTTACACCACGTGCTCACGATTCTATCTTGTTCACCTCCTATGATTGCGGGGCGCTTTTGGCACTTTCAATTTCAGTACAAATGCACACACACACGCGCGCACAAAAAGGATGCGACAGGCGCTACCAAGGATGTGTCAGAGGAGTTGGCTCAATGTTTGCCGATGCCAGTGCCTACAACGTTTGTCCAGCACCCCCCCCACCCCCAACAAGCTTGAACCATCCTCCCCAAGTAGATTCTTGCACAAGAGGCACTTGGAACTCCTATTCACTCTTTGGAATTTACATCCGGTTTTCAAATGGGTCTTGTCTAGGTCCTTAAAAGTGTAAGAGTGGTTTCACAAGCGTCCCACCACGAATGCTTGTAACCAAGGAAAGGTTATCCAAACAATGAAAGTTTGAGTGTCCGCTATGCATTCACAAAGTTTGCACGCTTACTCTAGCTTGAGCCGATGCTCGGGGCCTTGAGGGTCTCAAGTTCCTTCACTCCCATTGGCTCAGAGTCTCGAGACACACAACAAGCACAAGTCCAAAACAAACTTACATCTTAGCATGCACGAGAGCAACTTGGAACTCCTATTCACTCTTTGCAATTTTTTCAAATGGGTCTTAGGGCTTATTCCCCCTACCAGTTAGGGAACACTAGTTAAGGGAGTGTTCACATAAGTGTGCATTCCTGTTGGCATTTAGAGAGTCTAGTTAGCTTAGATATATTAACGACTGGTAAATTTATACACCCCCCCAAAAGAGATACTTTAAGGACTACTATGAAGAGAAGAAGTTGGAATATATAAATTTTAATGGTTAACTTAAGGCTAGTCAATGGTAATGCCACTTTGAGCAAGATTTTTGTTAAGAAATGTTCATGATCATGATCAACTCAAAACTATACAACATGGGTAGTTGTTTGAAAGATCTTGAAAAGAAGAAACCATGGTAATCTTAATTTTAAGAACTAGACTCTAGATTAATGAAATAGACCATTTTGTACAAAAAAAGCCTTGAATGCCCTCTAAATGTTTAGTTAAGGCCACTTAGTGCATAGCATGGTGGGTACCAAGGGGAATGTAATTCCCTTGTTAAAGTTATCTTTAACTTAATGGAATTAGTTATGTTAAGCTCACTAATATAACCTAATTGTAGGTGGGAAAGCGCCCTTATATAGGCCCTCACCCTATATATCAACATGGTAGTAAAGGCAATGCATTAGTAGCTCGGCGTTTACGCACCTAAACTGGCTGCTCACATTCGATTCCAGCTGCCTACTATCAGTGTATGCCATGAGCAGTTGTGCCCCTCTATAGGGCCACCTATGTGTGGGGGGGCATGTGAGTGAGGAGGTGAGCAAGGGGAAAAACCAGATCGTGAGACTACTATGGCCTAGCTTGTACTTAAGGATGAAAGTAAGGATACATATTGTGAGTTAAATTTTATTTGTATATGAAATTTATATTTAATTTTTATTGAATAAAAATTGTGTATATATGTAAGTTATTGAATGATTTGTCCAATAACTGTAAGTTGTTCCTAAGTTTGTATTTGTTATGGATACATTCTCTAGATGTTGTCCAGATTTGTTCCATAGATTATAGTTATTTCTTTGAACTACATGTAGCAATTGAAAGTTTCCATTATTTTTTTGTAGTTTTGATGATCGTGATGCTTTTTGAGACATGTCAATATTGAAGTCTCCTAGCAATACAATGGGTATGTATTATTTATTTTAGCTAGTAGATTATGAATGTATGTAATAAAAATAATGACTTTCTGTTGGTGGTCATTATATGTTAAAGATTATGTATCTTTGTGTTGCTTGCAAATTTGAGCTATGGAAACGTCTATTCCATCATGTGTGTGTGTGTGTGGGGGGGGGGGGGGGGGGGGTGCATGTGTGATTTCACTAACAAAAACAAAAAGTGCATGTGTGTGTGTGTGTTTTTTTTTAATTCCTTCAATTGATATGTTATTTTGTCAAGTGCCAACGTTAGATAAATTATTTAATAGCTTTAAAATTTGGAGGAATTCGTGGTTCACAACATGGTGTTCTTGTTGCTTGTAAGCAAATAATGTCCTGCAGGTTTCATGAATTTTGAAGATCTACTTCACATTTAAAGAGCGTTTATGTATTTCGTCATCTTGTATATTATCTACTATTGTTTCGCATGTTATATTTGTTGAGTCACCTCCATAGAAGCACTATCAATTGTTCTTATCATGAATAGAAACCCCACTACTCCAATACGTGGTATGACACCTGAAGAGAAGTTTACAGGCATCCAAGTTTGGAAATTTTCGCGAAGTAATTGTTTTTTCACAAACCAAACAATGCACACTGTTAAGATGCCTGGAAATCTTGTTTTCCTTGCAATGAGTACACACTTACAAAAAGTAGAGTTTATCCCAATGATAAACAATGCACCTTAGCTAGAGAATGCCGAGGCCTAAAGAATGGCTTTAGTTTCATAATTTCTAGTTATGTAGGATTTGTGAGCCTAGAAAACCTAGGATTGTGCGTACAGGGAGATGGGCATGGGGCATTAAAAGAACTAATTATAAGATTAAAATAACACTAAGTACTATTCTAACATAGAACTGCTAATTAAATATTACAACTCGAAACTTAGATATTGGAAATCAAATTTTTAGCTTTCTACAAACGTACTTTTTCTAAGTTTCTTAGCTTTTATAAGCTTCTTACCTTCATGTAGATGCTATAAAATAGTGCGATTAGTTTCTAGGAGGGTTGGTGGTACTTAGTGCAATTTTGCTCCACTCTCTTGTTGTCCCCTTGCTCTCTCCTACTCCTCTTGCTATTTTCTTGCTTCACCCTTGCTTCATGGACCTTCTAATCAATTCCAAAAGGCCCCTACATGATTTGTGATTTATCTAGTACTTGTATTAGAGTATTTTGTACTTGCCCAAGCTTGCAATAGGGGTTCTATAGCGGGAAGAAGAGCTAGAAATCAATTCAGAGTAGCTATATTTCCTTTCTTACAAAAATACAACTGATTTTCCTATAGCTAGGGCTTTGTCTTGACATGATAGAGTCTACACGCAAATTCAGTTCTAAACTCCTCCTAGCTTGATGAGATGCTGAAATTTTGCTTGAGCCTATGGTTTTTTCCTGGCTAGCCATGCCATAAGTGCAAATGCAAAGTTAGCTTCTTTTTAAAATTGCATATAAATTTATAGGTTGTTTTTCTTACCTCTAGATTATGTTTTTCATCTATGGTCACTTCTAGAAGTTCTAACTCAATCTTTGAATTCTGACATTTTTGGAGAAGTTTGAAATGAAAATATTGATTACTAAGAATTTCCTAACCAAAATTTATAATCTAATTATTTCTCATTTGAATCTTATGTGTTTCAAAGTTCGAGAGATAGATTGGTGCTGATATAGTGATACTACAATACTCAACCTTGATATTTTGTTGAGATTAGGCTCTACTCAAAGGATTTTGTGCCTCTTTTCCTCGGTTTATCTCAAAGGGTTGCCAGCAGTTACTTTCTATTATTTTCAATAGTTTTTCCCTACTTTGTGTTCTCTTCTCGCATTTTGATTTGTTGGGGAGATCCTTGTATACATTGGACTATATTTTGATGCTCTAGGACTTCTACGTTCGGTTTTGTTAGAGGATCTACATTGCTATTGTAGTTAAAGCTGAGAATCATCGTAATAAGAAATATACCTAGGATCTAGTTAGGTAAGGTGTGTACCTCATTCACACCCCATTTTCTTTTTCTCTCCTCTACCCTATTCTTTATGTGGAATTTGAATGATATATGTGATTGTTAATTTCTAAGTAATGCTTGTTTAAAATTCTAAGTTCATTAAGTAATTTAACGAAAAATTACATGGCATAAGTAAGACTTTGACAGTCATGAATTGAAAAACCCAATGTAAGCGATAATTTGTGTAGCTACTTTTATGACTGTAATAAGTAAGAACAGGGTTGTAATCTAAACTAACAAAGCTTGAGAAACAATTGAATTAGGAAATCAAAACATACAAAGGGTTGTATCGACTAGCATGAAATAAGTCTTATGTGACATAGTGGGATGCTTCATAAGATAATCAAAGCAGGAGCACAGTCAAAGAAGAGAAAAGAGGAGTCTAATGGGGTTTTTGCAATGCTTGCAGTGCTTCTAATCAACCCACTTTTTGTGGACATATTGTCTGAAAATTGATGAGAACACATTTTAAAGATGATATAGCATAATGATTTCTTGTTTGCATATAATGATTTGATATCTTTCAATGATTAGTGCCATACTTTTTAGGTTGATGGATTCCATGAACTTTGTATTTCCTTGAACTTGTCCTCAACCTTCCTACAGTTTTACTCAACTCACGTGAATCCCCTAGTGCCATTGTAGAGATACAAGTATAAACTCATGAAACATCCATATGCACCTTTTTCCATTGAGTATCTCATGCAATTCACAAATCTTGAGCTACCCCTATAAAATCATATAGCTAGAAATCGCTAGAAGAACAAGAAGAATGAATTGCTCTCTTACATGTGTCCCATGTGTCCATGTCTTTGGATTCTTAAGTCTTTAACGGTCACCTGTGTACTTCTAATCAATCATTGGTTACATCTTAGCTCTATGTATGTTCTTAGAAGAAGAAAATTGAAAAGAAACTCTTGAGACATATTGACATGGAGTTAAGTAGTTCAAGTGTTGTGCATGCTATTCGATATCTCTATTGTGAAAAGAAAAAGAATGTATGAGTCCTTTTTTATTGCCTTCCACTACACTAGGGCTCCCAATCTCCCCAGGTTCTCACTTTGCAATCCTCCTTATCCATGATCTCAAAATCATGAAACATGGTATTGTAGCACTCTCCTCCTTGGCAGTGTTGCTACTTTTCTCGCTATGACTTATTGCTAGCTTTCATCATGTTAATTATTAAGTTAACTAAATTGTAGTCACCCTATGATTATAATTTCACATGCTTATGATGGCCATGTAGCTGCATGAATTGCACTTGTAAGATCAGAGTACATGATGCATTATTTTCAACGGGCCTGGGAATGAAAAGCTACTATGTTGTTCTTGAAAAAAAAGAGTGAACATGTTGAGGCATCCATTTGGCAAGCCTTCAATTGCTTCCACCACATAATTATGATTACACTATCTCAACATAGAATTGAACAACAAAAAAGCATTAGCAAATTGAGCAACAAAAAAGCATTAGCAATAGAGCAATTAAAACTTGCAATCATAGAGGTCTCAGTTTGGCCAATTATACTTGAATTTTGCCCATCATAAACTAGCAATTGGAGAGCACTCAAAATGCAAGGTAAGGGGTGCTAACTAGACAAAGGTTGATGGGAAACTAGAAGGGAGGAAGCAGTGTGAAGTATCAAGGAAGATGAGCAAAAATTTGAAAAGGAAGCCATGGATGCATGGCCATGGCCATAACATAATGGAGAACTCCAAAATACCAAAACAAACTCACATCTTTAACTATTTGATCATGTAACACAGCGATAGATCAGGTGGGTGGGCATTCACCCACCTGAGCTAGTTGCACATGTTCAATTCCATCAGGAAGCCCACTATAGGCCATGGGCAAATGTGCCCTTGTAGATGGCCATGTGTGTGTGAGTAGGTGTGTAGGGGGGAAGGGGGGGGGGGACAACTTGGCCATGGTTCATACATTTCAAATGATCTATGTTTTACTCCATGGATTGAAGAAGACCATGAAAGGTGTAGGCATGTCATTATGGAAAGCAAAAAAATACAAAATTAACAAGTTTCCAAGAAGATAACCCAGAAGACAATTTTTTGAACTTGTGAGCACATAGAAAAACATACAACTCATGTTCACTATTTGCAATTTACATCCAGTTCTAATAACGTTTAATGTAAGGGATATATGTCATAGAGAATGATGAATGACCAATATAAGTTCCACCACAAATACTTGCCCTTTACTCACTTGTATTAGTAGCAAAGTGGTGAGGCAAGTCGTTTATGTGTTTCCTTTCACCCACACTATGTACATTTTAAGTCCTCCGAAAAGGACTCGTATTCCTTTGACTTTAGAGCTAAAAAACCAAAGAATGACCAAATCTATGTTGGAGCTTGGATTATAAATTTAGAGCAGTGTCATACAAGGCAATAGTCACCATCATGCATGATTGCTTTTAACATTCAAAATGCACATACTTGTTGATTTATAGTGTGAGGAACTATTGCACAAACGATAAGATCCCTTTGAGAAAGATAATAAAAAAAGAAGGTAGTTAATTAAGGATGACATAATGCCCTTTGAATCCACCCGTACAATGTTAGTAAAGCTATTGGAGAAATTGGCCATTTGATCCTCCAAGTTCATGCCCTAGAATTCCATTCTCATTTGTAAAACCATTGTATGGGCTAAACCTTCACTTCTCCTTCCTTGTTTGCCCCTTATTGTTTCAGTGTCCTCCCTAGGCTACAATTTAACATATGATATTTTATTTTTGTATGGAGTGGTTTGATATTCAAGAAAGTGTTAGTAATCCCATCTTCTATTTGGGAATTTTCTAACAATTCATCTATATGTGCTTTATAGTCCAAGGGTTGCAACATCAAGCCATTCTCAAATGTAATCTGCTCTATAGGTCATGGCCATAGAACTAGAACCAAAAGCTTACCTATATCATTGCCCAAATCCCTTGACTGGAACAACCTCATAGTATTGTAACACTAGTTTTTCTTTATGTGTTGTGTAAGTCCTTTTCCAATAGTAGAACTTATGCTCTCTCTCTAGCTCTCTTGTATGCCATATCCATCTTCTCTAACAAGTTGCATACTCATATTTTCTACATCAACTTCCTCCTTCCTTGTAGTGATAACCTATATTTTAAGGCTTCAAATATTTTCATTCCCATTTGGTAGTGCTTTCCCATTGCATCACCAAATTTGTGTGTATCCATTATAAAAAATGGAAGCTCAATATCCATATTAGAGCACACATCAATTGCCAAAGATACACATAATGACCCTATGTGCACTATTTGATAGAATGACCTACTTCTTGTTGAATACTATATCATGTGCAACATCTGGGATGGGCTGAGGAATTAAAGTGGAGGGAATTGATTATGAAATTAAAAAATTATTAGAATGATTTTTTTGAATAAATTCCCAATAGAATTGGGAATTGAAATCATTGATTGCATGAGTGGGTAATGCCAGTCTACAACATTGTGGATGGTATCCTGGGGTAATTTGAGTTTTATAAGGGACTTTAAAATGTACATATGATACTTTGAGTTCAACAAGGTACTTTGGATGGTAGCTTGAGATACTTTGGCTTACAAGGTACGCTAGATGGTACATTAGGTACTTTGATTCTCTGGGTTACTTCAAAAAGTACAATAGGGTACCTTGAAGAGGGACAAAGACATATATCGGAGGTTCCCATTGCAAGGACCATTTTGAGGTACCATAAGGAGAATCCTTTTAGTACCACAAGGGACTTTTGTGGTATGGTACCACAAGGGAATTTTTCGGGTATCATAAGGGACTTTTTAGGGCACTACAAAGGAACTTTTTGGGCACTACAAGGGACTTTTTGGGGTATCGCAAGGGTCTTTTTGGGGTACCATAAGGTATTTTTTGGGGTTCCATAATGTAATTCAAAATTTTGTCGAAGGTAGTCTACTTGAAAACAAACCTCAACCACTAGATATGATCTCTAGCTATCTCATATGAAATTAAACAATATTGTCCTTTCCTAATTTTGGCAATATTTGACTGTGTGTGGATGTGAATAGAATTTGTTTTAATTATATCATTTTGTGTGAGGAATATAAATAGTCCTATATTGTGACATGGCTATGGAGACTCTCTTTGGATTTTGTAGTTATTGTGCCTTTGGTTCAAATTTTATTAGTATAAATTAAAAATCATTGTGCGTGTGTGTGTGTGTGTGTGTGGGCGTGTGCAGGTGTGGGAGAGAGAGAGAGAGAGAGAGAGAGAGAGTCTAGTGATATTATTTTAACAACCTTTGTTTTTTCTTTCTTGGATTTTCATGTAATAATGAATTCCATAACATAACGACCATTATCATTTAAGTAATACACATTCCTCTCATGGAATATATGACAGATTATTCACCATTGTGAAAGATATTTTTACCATCACATACTCTGCTCCTTTGTCTTGCTTTTCTTTCTCCTTTGCTTCTCACTAGTTCTTATGAAAAGTGGTGTGTTTTTTTTCCTTTCATAGGCATCCATAGAAAACCTAATCTCTCTTTTCATGGAAATCTAAGCTCCAGGCAAAAAACCTCTTTGAGATCTCCCTCTCTTTGTTGTTCATGTTGTGTTTTATATTAGCCATTTGCAATGCCTTAAGCATTAGCAAATGAGATGGGCATAGGATTTCCCTCTCCTCTTCTCTTCCCTCTCGTTTTCTCTCTTTTCCATTGTCTTTTCACCTCTCTTGTCTTTTTTTCTATCTTTTCTCTCCTCTCTATTTTGTCTTTTCCCGTCTCTTTTACCTTTACTTTTCTCTGTTTTCCCCTCTTATGTTTTCTCTTCTCCCCCTCTTTTTCACATCTTTTCCTCCCTCTTGTCTCTCTTTTCCTTTCCCTCTCTTTTTGTTCATGTTGTGTTTTATATTGGCCATTTGCAATGCCTTAAGCATTAGCAAATGAGATGGGTGTAGGATTTCCCTCTCCTCCTCTTCCCTCTCTTTTTCTCTCTTTTCTCCCTTTTTCCCCTCTCCTCTCTCTTTTCCCTTATCTTATCTCTCTTTCCCCTCTTTTACCCTCTCTTTTCTCTCTTTTCCCTTCAGCTCCTCTTTTCATTCCGTCTCTTTTCTCTCTTTTCCCCTCTCTTTTATCCTCTCTTCTGTCTCTCTTTTCCCCTCTCTTTTCTCTCTTGCCCCCTCTCTTTTTCTCTCTTTTCCACATCTTTTCCCTATCTGTTCCCCTCTCTTTTTTGCATCTTTCCCCCTCTCTTGTCTTTTCCACTCTCTCATCTCTTCTTTCCCCTCTCTTCTCTCTTTTCCCCCCTCTCTTTTATGCTCTCTTCCCTTCATCCCCTCTTTCCCCCTCTATTTTCTCTCTTTTCCCCTCTCTTTTCTCTTTTCTTGCTTTGTCTCTCTCTTTTTTCTTTTTTCCCCTTTGTTTTGTCTCTTTTTCTCTCTTTTCTACATCTTTTCCCCTCTCTCCATATTTTGTATTTTGCGTCCGTATTCGTATTATGCTTTCCTCTTTTATTCAATTTTGTTAATTTAGGTTGTTTTGTTTTGTTTATGTCTTTCCATTATAATAGATGTCTTCACATCGGTCTTCACCATCAGTGTCGATCCATTCAACACGCATCTCCTAGATGAGCCTCGATGAGATTGTGGATAGTATGAGTCCATCCTAGCAAGAGACATTACATCACGCTCTTCACATGACCTCATCTTGTGCCTCTCCAATCTCTCTACACAATATGCCTCCCTGCTCTAGTGGAGATAGGCTACCACTCCCTAGTGGAGAGAGCTCGCCTCTCCATAGTGAAGCATCATCGACGGGGAATCGACACTGCAGGAAGAGTTGAGGATGTTGTGAGGGCTCCTCAAAAGTTGTAGATGAGATGGTGTATTCCATCTAGGACAGAGCTCTTGTAACACAGCCTACCACTGTCCCCATCACCACCCATACCATAGACTCCACCCTCACTCAAACCCACCAGCATACATGTTTGATGATGCATACATACTTTGACAGACGGGTGAGGTACTCAAACATTGCAGGTTAGACATCCACATCGCGATAAAGTAGGGTAGACCTAGGCTGTCACATGTACTTAAAGTGGATTGAAGAATGCTAAGAAAGAGTTTTAAGAGAATGTAAGTATCTGGGGCAACCAGTGGAAGGCAGAGTATGTATATAGACCTAAGATACTTCACACCTTGGGAGTGGTTGCAGGAAAGGCACTAAGGCATGGGTGATAAGTATACGCGTGTTGTAACATACTTCTTTTATAATTTTTACTTTGGTTTGAATAGATTATTTTGCTCACAGTACTTCAGCTAAAGTTTTTCTTTGGTTCACAAGTATGCTAGGATTGGCTGCATTCACACAGATGATGAATATAACTATGCATTTATGCATGGACCAAAAGCCCTCTTTGAGAAGTTTGACCAAGAGAGAGTATCGGTTAATTGGACTGCAATGGCAGTTCGTCATGTAAGTCTCTAAGCCTTGTTGTTCTTATTCATGTTTGAACTTTCCATTCTTACAAAAAAGTTTTAGCTATTTTTCTAGTGTTGTTTCACGCAATATTTGTAGGGTGGCATGGTTGACGTAAGCAAGGATGCTTCTAGTGTCAATGCCCCCCACAAAAAAGATTTGCATAATCTCTGATGAGCTTTTCTAGTCCTGCCTGAGAAGGACACTAGCAAGATAAAGTAAAACTAAACATATGATAAGTGATTTAACACCACTTTTCCTGCTGCAAGATTAGCCTAGAACCCTCTCCATCTATCTAGCTTATTTCTCAATCTGTTAAGAAACTAGTCCCACCTTGCTTTCATGATGACTTTGAATCCCATAGGTATACCCAAGAGTTTGAATATTAGTCCTTGAGGGATTTGCTTACATGCTTAGGATTTTGATTGCTCTTGGTCTTTACCTAAAAGAATAGCATATCCCATTTTTGCATGATTAACCTTGGACCCAGAGGCAAAAGAGAAAATGTCAACACATTTTAAAGCAATCTCTATGTGTTGGGGCGTATTTTTGATTGTGAGGTTGGTACCATCTGCAAACCGTTGTGTCACCAAGTGTTTCCCATATGGTAGCTCAATTCCTTTTAAGGCATCTTTGTCTGCTTGATGCAGAATTAACAAGCCCAAGTCAACTGGAGAAATTTCATATAACAGAGGGGCAAGAGGACAACCTTGTGCTTTAATAGAAAAGACTGAGACATTTCTCCATTACTATAGATCTTGGTAGAAACATTTGTAAGAAGTAGTTTCACAATGGGCATGAACCTGGCCCGATGCCCAAGTCTTGGATAGATTGCACCAAAAAATACCAATTTAATTTATCGTAAGCCCAATCTTGATAAAACATATATCCTACCATGTCTCCTTAGCATGAGTGCAACCCTCCCACAAATTAATAATTTCTTCCAAGAGGTGCCTACCCTTATGAATCCTTTATGTTCTTGTAGAATCCATTCATCCATTTTGTTCTTTAGCCTCAAAGCCAACGTTGTTGCAAAAATCTTGTAACTACAATTGAGCATTGTCAAGGGCCTCCAACTTTTTAACTATGTCCTCTCACCCTCTTTTGGGATCAATCCTCCATTTAGATGGTTTGGTAAGCTACTCACCATGTACACTCCTGCTAGAGTTTGAGCAAGCAAGGAACAACAGTATCCCAAAAAGTTTATAGAATTCCATAGGTAGTCCTTCTTCACCAAGAGTTTTTCCATCTACCATGGCAAAAATAGCCGCCTAGAGCTCTTGTAGTGTAAATCCAAGTCAAGATGGATTTAATCAAGACTTGAGACCATTTTCTTTCTTGTCTACTGACATTTTTGGTGCACTTCTAGTATCTCATCATCTGAATTATCAGTAGTAGTCAACATCTTTTAAAAATGGTTAAGGATAAGATCCATATTTTCTTTGACAAAGGAAACAAAGGACATCTGATCTTTTCTGAGAAGAGGAATCTCTTCCTAGGACCTTTTCTTCCTTATTAATTAGAAAATTTCCCTTGAGGGTCTATCTATCCTTTCAACCCACCACTCTCTAAAGTATATTTTGGCATTTTGAAGCCTCAATTGTTCTTCTTGATGATGAATTTCCTTTATCTTATCAATTATCTGTTGTTGGGATTGAATATCTATAGTCCTTGCTTTACTTTCCAACTCCTCTAATTTTTCATTTAGTTTGTTCAATCTTGAGCTCTAATGATTGCCTTATGTTTCGTGAACTCTTTGAATATTAGAGATAGCTTCACAGCAACCTTGTGAGTAGGATTCAACCAAGTAGGAAAGGGTGTTCCAACTGCTGAAAATATCTTGTTGTATTGATCGGATGTTAAAGAGAAAAGGATCAGTCTTGAACCATGACCTTTCTTGCCCAAACCAACATCAATCTAAGCACAAATCGGTTTGTAGTATGATAAAATCAAAGATGAGAAGATTTCACTAAGATTGTTTGGGAAACATATACTCTATCAAGTCTAGCTTCCCTTCTTAGATCTCCAACCTACCTGTTACACCATGTAAAATTGCTAGCTTTCCCAATGTCAATCAACTGTAGGATCTCTTTGAGTTCTTCCCAAATAAGTAGTTCAAAGCTTGTTAAAATTGAGCCTTTCTTCATTCATCTATCCTCAACAAATTGAACCATGTTGAAGTCTCCTAACAGTTTCTAACCTTGAAGTGACATCCAAGTTAATTTCTAGCTATAACTCCTATTGGAGCATAGGTGGAGCGTAGGCTACAGCAACAATAAGAGAGAAACTTCTGATCCTGCATTCTATCAAAATCCATCTTTGATTTGCATCCTACTTAAAGTTGGAGATCCCTACTTGATAGTGAGAGAGAGCACCCAAAGCAGAACCATCCTTGCCTTCCTCATGTACAGTAAAAAATTATTTTGAGCCAGTTTTCCAGTGTAGCATCGACAACTCTAACTTCTTGAAATGCTAAGAAGGTTGGGGAGAGAGAATTATTCTTTAACCATCTACTTAGCTCCTGACCCCTTGAAGGTTTAGTCAAACCACACACATTTAGTGGGAGAAAGGTGATGTGTCTATTTACCATTTCAGCTTTTCCCCTTTTTAGCCTAGGGGGCTCTATTGAAAGTGTTAATTTAGTGTATGAAAGAACATAATGATCTTCAATTTTTTATGGAATAAAAAAGGACTTTAGTTATTATCAACCAAAACATAAAACATAGTGAAATGCTTTTAAAATTTATTATCACACTATATGATAAATGTAATGAAAGGGCAACCATTGCATGCTAGAGATGCCATGCTTGACACAAATATAGATAAGTTGTTACAATCAAAAATTGGTTATTGCGACTTCACTTTCTTGAGGACATCATTAGAGTACAAGGAAAATTTGAAAAAAAACATTTTTGCAATGTTGCGACAACTAGGCCCACCAAATTTTTTCCTCGCATTTTTTGCAGTTGAGAGACTATGGCAACATTTGTGGCATGTCTCGTGGAGTTACAAGGGAGCTCTCTAACAAAGCGATCAATCACTCCATCAAAGCATAACCAAAATTTAATTCGTTCTAATCCTTTCACTACAGCACAATACTATGTGCATAAGTTCCAAGCAATGAGACAACTACTCAAGAAGACTCCACCATCATAGGAAAAGTTCTAGACTACTTTTTGTGATTGAATTTCAGAAGCCAACATGACCATGGGCGGGTTTGGATAAAGGATGCTCCCATTTATAGTGTTTCCTCCAACCAAGAGATAGAGGAATTCATGGATAGTTACATTACCTCAAACATGTCTCGGTTTTTGTCTTGGAGCAAACACAACTATAGGCTCACTACCACCACAAAACTTGTAGAAGAAAGGGTAAAGAATGCATATTTGGTTTCGCTCGACCACCTATGCAAAAAACACAAATCATGCTGACAATTGACCTAGGGCTAGTCACAAAACTTGACCAAAGAAATGCAAAATAAATTGCTAATTTCCTCGCCTTGCCTTCTACAAGCCAACTTGACCTTGACCACGTCTTCGAGTGGCTTGAAATGTTCAAGGAGGAGTATGTGTGATCCTTGCATGTGAATATCTCATAGCTAGCAATGTTCTTATGAAGGCAACCCAAAGGCATCTTCACTAACAACTTTAATTTGACACTATCAACATTATGGAGAGTCAACACAAATATCCAATTCATCTTGAACCCTCACGGAGTAGCCTCTTACTACACTTTGTACATCACTAAAGTTGACAAGGAGACCACAAATGCTATAAAAGTTGCAATGCAATATTGCTTGCAGACAAATGCAACCATTACCGAGTGGCTGCAAAGAATAGGAAATGCGATTCTTAACACACAACAAATAAGTGCACAACAAGCTATTGCCTCTCACTACTACTTACTAGTCATTCACTAAGATGTTCTTTATTGTTAAGTGCCTTTACTACTTCAAAATTTGTGCACAACCTTCAAAGACTCCCTTGGGCAGGCCATACGAATGCCATTGGGAGGTTTTTGACATGCAAAATTTCAAATTGCCATTATTGATATGCAAACACGATGAAATTCATCATCGGGCACGTGAAATTCATTTTTTTCCCACATGTTTTAGCGTGGTGAGCTAGAGCCCTGGGGACCTAAGAGCAGCTCCCACACATGCTAGTAGGGTTGGGAGAGCCTTACTAAGGTAGATTGGGCATCCCCACGATTGTTGGACTGCTAGAGATTCTTTTGTTTCAGCACTGCAATGCTAGCTAGCCCAATAGCCTAGCATTGCAATGCCCACCACTCTAAATGATCCATAGACCTTGACTGTCTCATGGTTGGCTAAAAGAACCTGCAGAATCATTGCCATGCCATCACTCTCCAACCCCACAAGCCTTCATGGGGACGTGTCGTTTGAAATGCTAGCATAGCCTCCAAGTGCTGGGTTTGATCGTTAGGGAGAGCGCGAGGAGGTGCTCTAAGGCAAGTCTCAAATGCCTGGGTCCATTCAGGGTCTTGGTATCTTCTCCTCTAGTTAGTTACACAGAGGGAGTCCACACTTAAGGTGGTTAGGAATATATAAAAGTCCTCCATTGGCCTAGATCTAATAGCAGCCGCCGTCAAATGTTGGCATATTAGGAATGGGAATCTCCCCTCCGAATGACTAATTTATCCAACCCAAAATTATTCTCTTAGTTTATTTGGAGAACAATGTTGGAATGAACCATGGTCCGGACTTTCATCGACTTTCGTGGGAGGACCAAGGACTTTCCTCCAAGTCCTTGGAATCCGGCTCGAGCAGGATAATTATTCCCATGGGCCATTCCCCGATAAATAAAAGAGTATGGACTTCTCAGAGCAAAACCGGCTTTCAAAACAAATAACACACGAAGATTTTGGCAAACGGGTCATTCCCTGAGGCTCCATGGGGATTCAGCCATGGAGACAATGTAGCAATTGCCCGCCAGAACGCCGGTTTCCCCATCCTCAACCCCTTTGTACATGCATCTCCTCCAATTGCCTCAAAAATTTCCAGTTCAGGTAATTACCGAAGAATGTACCTTGAAATTTTCAGTCTCACGCACTACATTCGGCAATTGGTTTTCATTGTTTCATGCTACGCCGGTCCGTCAAGAGTAGAGCGCTTATCGCACCAGTACTTCACGGATCCCTCCCAGGCGTGGGACAACTGAAAAAGCAAAGTAAGTGTGCCACAACATGGTTTTCAGGATAAAGCTGGTAAAAATATCGGCTAGTCTGTTGATTTTCTTGCAAGATTTGGCAGGAAAACGCAAGGACTTCAGATTTTAACCATAAAATTACGAAGGAATCGCTACCGATCGATGCTTGGAACAATCCAGGTTGGGTTAAATACATGCTTGAGAAGGAGTCGTCTGGAAGTAAGGAAATGCAAGGGGCCAAAGCATCCACTGGTCAAGCCTGGTCAAACTTTGAAGACCGTGGTTTCGTGGAGAGTAAGAGCAATTGCAAGGCCGGAGTTCGGTCTGGAGTACAGATGAATGCGTCTGGATCACAAGAACTGGGCTGGGAGATGCTCAGCTTACATGGGGCAATTACTTCTTTGGAACGGATGCCCCAGATGCCTTCGGTTAAGAACTTTATAAGCATCTTGCAGAAGTGCAGAAAAGAGAAAAATCTAGCGTATGCTAAGCGCTTGTACTCCTACATGTGTAAAAATGAACTGGATACTCACAGATCTCTGGGAAACTACCTTGTCCCCATGTTGGTGGAATGTGGAAGCATGAACGATGCTCTACAGGTTTTCAATAGGATGGGCGATCCCAATGAGTATTGTTGGACTTCTCTCATCACGGGTTACATTGACTATGGGGAATCGCAGCAAGCCCTCAAGCTGTATCAAAAAATGCAAGAGGATTGCGTTCACCCAAGCAAGTTTACGTTTGTTGCTCTACTGAAGGCTTGTACTAGGCTGAAAGATGCAGACAAAGGCCGTGAGCTACATGCTGAGATTGCCAGAAAGGGGTTGGAAAACAATCCTTTTCTCGGCAATAGCTTGGTTGATATGTATGCCAAATGTTGCTTAATTGCAAAAGCGCAAGAAGTATTTGACAAGCTTCCAGTACGAGACGTAGTCTCATGGAATGCACTTATTGCAGGATATGGTGTACAAGAAGTTTCCGAGGAAGCACTGAATTGTTTTGAACAGATGCAACGTGAGGGTGTCCCTCCAGATTCTGTCACATTTCTTTGCAGCTTGAAAGCTTGTGGCTGTGTAGGAGCCATAGCCAAGGGCCAAGAAATACACAGGGAGATTACCAGAAAGGGGTTGGAAAGAGATCCTTTTCTTGGCAGCACGTTGGTTGATACGTATGCCAAATGTGGCTTACTTGCAAAAGCACGGGAAGTGTTTGACAAGCTTCCAGTTCGAGATATAGTCTGCTGGAATGCACTAATCGCAGGATATGCTGGACATGGACTTGGTGAGGAGGCACTGAACTGTTTCGAACAAATGCAACTGGAGGGTATGTCTCCAGATGCTGTCACATTTGTTTGCAGCTTCAAAGCTTGTGGCAGCATATGCGCCTTAGATAAAGGCTGGGAAATACATGCAGAGGTCGCAAGAAAGGGGTTAGAAAGAGACTCTTTCCTTGGCATTGCGTTGGTCGATATGTATGCCAAGTTTGGCTCCCTTGCAAAAGCACGGGAATTGTTTGACAAGCTTCCATTTCGAGATGTAGTATTGTGGACTGCACTAATTGCAGGATATGCTGAACATGGACTTGGTGAGAAAGCGCTAGACTGTTTTGAACTGATGCAACTGGAAGGTGTGCCTCCAAATGGTGTCACGTTTATTTGCAGCTTGAAAGCTTGTAGCAGCATAGGAGATATAGACAAGGGCCGGGAAATGCATACCGAGATTGCCAGAAAGGGATTGGATCAAGATCCTTCTGTTGGCAGTGCCTTGGTCGATATGTATGCCAAATGTGGCTCACTTGGAAAAGCACGGGAAGTGTTTGAAAAGCTTCCGTACCGAGATGTTGTCTCATGGACTGCACTAGTCGCAGGCTATGCTCAACACGGGCCTGGTGAGGAAGCGCTGGACTGTTTTGAACAGATGCAAGTTGAGGGTGTCTGTCCAAATGCAGTCACGTTTGTTTGCAGCTTGAAAGCTTGTGGCAATGTCCAAGCCCTAGACAAGGGTGGACAAATACACGCTGAGATTGCCAGAAAGGGGTTGGAAACAAACAATTTTGTTGGCAGCACTTTGGTTGATATGTATGCCAAATGTTGCTTGCTTGCGAAAGCACTGGAAGTGTTTGACAAGCTTCCAGTTCGAGATGTGGTCTCATGGACTGCACTAATCACAGCTTATGCCCAGCATGGACTTGATGGTGCAGCAATGAGCTGTTTCCAACAGATGCAACTGGAGGGTGTCTCTCCAGACGTATCCTCATGGACTGCACTAATCGCGGGATATGCTGAACAGGGGCTTGGTGAGGAAGCACTGGACTGTTTCAAAAGGATGCAACTGGAGGATGTATCTCCAAATGCTGTTACGTTTGTTTGCACTGTAAAAGCTTGTGGCAGCATTGTTGCCATACACGAGGGTGGAGAAGTACACACCCAGATTGCCAGGATGGGGTTGGAAAGAGATCCTTGTATTGGCAACACCTTGGTGGATATGTATGCCAAATGTGGCTCGCTTGCAAAAGCACAGGAAGTGTTTGACAAGCTTCCAGTTCGAGATGTAGTCTCCTGGAATGCACTGATTGCTGGATATGCTGAATGTGGGCATGGTGAGGAATCCCTGAATTGTTTTGAACTGATGCAACTGGAGGGTGTCTCTCCGAATGCTACCACTTTTGTTTGCAGCTTGAAAGCTTGTGGCAATGCAGGATCCATCAAGAAGGGCCGTGAAATACATGCCAATATTGCCCAAAAGGGGTTGGAAAGAGATTCTTTTGTTGGCGTGACGTTGGTTGATATGTATGCCAAATGTGGCTCACTTGCAGAAGCACAGAGAATGTTTGAGAGGCTTCCAGATCGAGACGTCATCTCATGGAGTGTACTGATCACAGGGTATGCCCAACATGGGCTTTGCGAAGCAGCACAGAGATGTTTTGTGCAGATGCAATTGGAGGGTGTCTCTCCAGATGTAACCTCATGGAGTGCACTAATCACTGGATATGCCCAGCTTGGAGAAAGTGAAATTGTTTTTTATATGCTTGAGAGGATGAGACGAGAAGGTGTAGAGCCAGATGGGGTCACGTTCCTCAATGTTCTTACCTTATGCAGTCATGCAGGTCTAGTGGATGAAGGCCAGAAGTACTTTGAAGCCATGAGCAAAGACTATGGCATCAGTCCAACCATCGAGCATTACACTTGCATTGTTGACCTCCTCGGCCGTGCAGGCCAATTAGACAAGGCAATAATGATGGTGAAGACAATGCCTTTCCAACCCAATCTTGGGGTGTGGCTGACAGTGTTAAGTGCTTGTCGAAAGTGGGGCAATGTGGATCTTGGAAGGCAAGCCTTTGAATGTGCAGTGCAACTGGATGGAAAGGATGCTGCAGCTTATGTCCTGATGTGTAACATTTATGCAGATGCTCACATGGAGGAAGACGAGAAGAAGGTCGAGGCAATAATACAGACATGCCAGCCGCCGGTGTAGGTGGCTGCCGCTGAATTCGTCTGCCAGCAACCAGAGACAGCCAGTCGCCGCCAAATAGCTGCCATGGGTTGCCACACCCTGAGACATTAAAGACAGCCAATCAGTGTGGTTGCCACGTGTCAGCCACATGCGACAGTTCCCCACAGTCCACAAGCAGTCCACTGCTCTGATACCAATGTAGGCTCTTTGAAGAGTGTGCCACGTGTCAGCCATGCGCCGGGTGCGGATCCGAAGCCACCCCATAGCCGCACCTCCTCCAAAAGGTCAACCAGGATGCAAGGAGGTCTTCAACCACGGCCATATATATAAGGTCCCCACAAGTGTGTTATGATTAGGGGATTACTTTTCCTTTTGTACACGTGTCATGAAGCACACAAGAGCCCAATACCCTTCCAATTAATCAAGCCACACAAGGGGTTACCAAGGATGTTTGGTCCATATTCAACAGGAGAGAGAGAGAGAGAGAGAGCTGGTGCTAGGTGGGTTTTGTCATGTCCGGTTGCAGAGCTCTCAACAGCCCTGCACAGATCACTGCAAGTGATGAGAGGGATCATGAAGAAACTGCCTACCACCCCCAGCTTCAGAAATTTCCCTCCAACGATCGAGCAACAGCAATTTGGCTCTCCAATCTGTGTCTTCTCTGCCATTGGTCACCATTGCAGCTCTTCCTGGTGGTATCTACAACATAGTGCCGATTGGTGCTTTGGCTTTTAAGCAGCCATAGGCCCATCGCTGTCTGTTTCAATGATTGATTCTCAGTTTGCAGCTGTTTGGGCCTAGGGCTGTGGCCAAACTTTTTTGAACTGATGGCTGAGATAATAAGAAGCTTGAACTTACCGGATTGGTTGGTGCAGCGATGTCACCTTTGGAACATGGTAAATACATTTGCTCGATCTGCCAGTGTGAAAATGAATTTAGATGGCGTTTTGTGCTGGGGTATTAGGGCAAGCTGATTCATGCCTTTATCATCAATTGATGACTTTACAAACTTGAGGAATTTGTCAGGAGCACCCCCGTTGATGTTTGTAAGATAAGATATGCTGAATACAGGTTTGGCCAGAAGGCTCATACAAGAGGACTGTTTGACTATGACAACCAGATCACTTCCAAATTGTTGAATGTGGTGTGAGCTGGATGTGTATGTCGAGAATATCATCATCTCTATGTAAGCAAAATGTGAGAGCATCCAAGGTTTTCATTAGGGCGGGCACACTGAGCTCATTATGATCTTTTTTTTTCTTAACAGTGAAAAAGTTCATCATGATCTTATTAAAAGTGGTTTGAGCTGGAGATAATTACCACATGCCAAATGTGGGAGCCTTGAGGATGCCTGTAACGTCATCGGCCTGCCAAATGACCCAACAAAGTGGCGACATGGATCTGCCTAGAGATTGGCCACCTAAATGGTGCAGGCCTGCTAGAATGTGGTTGGCTCGAGACAGGTGTGGGGGCCCTAGAGGCTGTAAAGTCAGGTGATCTGGGGCAGGGGTTGGCCATTGACAAGGCATTTGTTGTGGGGCGGGGGGGGGGGGAAGGAAGTGAAGTATCGAAACTTGGGAAAAAAATGCCCAACAAGAACACATATGAATCATTCTTGGATGCAACTCACAAAAACAACATGCTGTAATCAACCTTAATCGACAATGACTTGGTGCACTGTGAAGCAGCTGCAGACTGGCTGCCACATCCAGGGCAGAGCAGCAGAAGGTCGTCTGGCTGCAGTCTCTAGTTGGCCGTACAGCCTGCAGGACCCACAGACTGGGTGGCCCAGTTAGCAGCAGATCCACAGTGTAGTCGGCCAGTCTGTGAGGGTTCCAGGCCCAGGGCCTTTTTGGGGGCAGCATTCCAATCTGCAGGGGATTTTGGTCTTCCAGGAGCACACTAAAGAGGAGCAGATCTACACTGATAGAAGAGCCATAAAGGCACATTCAGAAGGTGAGCAGGAGGCCTCACATCTGTAGCTACTGAAGCCTACAAGAAGGTGCGTGGCAGAGACGAGGAGTCTACCTTAGTAGGACAGCAAATGGAGCTGGTTTTGATTCCTTGCATTAATAGGACACCATATGGATCTGATTTTGATTGCTTACCTCAGTGACAGTGTGCAAAGGTGTTGGTACATGTATTAGCACATATTGTACTTGGTTCTTCATATCAATATGATCCTCTTGGTTGTATTTCTCAGTATTTTCTCTCTAGATTTGAAGTATCTTTTCATGCATGCATGCACGAAGAGTGAGTGGTTCCTGGAGTGATATAGAAGGATCTCAATCTCTCTCATTCCGCTATATGGGAGTTGGCTACAGCAAGCAACTCTCTTCTGTACAATGATCATAGAGACCAAATACGGCTTATGGGACCTAAGGTTCAATCAAGAGTGCTGCCTTCCTGTGCTCAGGGAGCAAGTACAATAGATGTAAGCAGCAAGTCCTTACAAATTACATGACATAACTGTTTTATTTAGCTCATGGTTCCCTCTTTAATGCTGATTCCACAACACCACGACCCATCTACTATTTCACCATATTTGAGGATACCCTGTTGAGCTAGATCACGTAATTATGTCGGTTACTTCTGATTGAAACTTCTGAGCTAGATCACGTAAATTTCTAATTGTTTAAATTAGAAGTTCTTTAAACTTGTGACAGTGGACTTTGTGATTAACGACACTATAGTAGTTCAGTATCATACAACAAAAGAGCTTATTCGTGTTCAATATGTCCCCTAATTAGTTTATGGGGAAATTTAGAGATGGCAAAAAGTAAGTTACTTGCTTCCCTTGCTTTTCGAGTTTTACTTTGTGCCTAAAAGTCTCTCTCTCTCTCACACACACACACACACACACACACACACACATTTTTTTTTTTTTTTTTTGGGGTAATATCCAGTGCATATATTTATATGATCATAAATTTACATGATGGGAGGTCTCCAAAATGGAGAGCATCCCAAAGTTCAGAAGCATAAAAAGAAAAGCTGTATGCAAGAAGCATCCATATCACCCTCATGGCAGGCATCATATAAGGATTGCCGCAATGAGGCTCGGAAAGATTCATATGACTTGTGAATTTGCCGACCCAAGTATGCCAAATTATGCTCACTCCAGATTGTCCAAAGAGCCCAATATCGCACCCAAGAGAGAAATAGTGAGTATTGAGACAAGGACTTCATAAATCAGCCAAAGAGCCAGAGATGCTTCCCAAATTTGTGACTCGGGAAACGGATCCAAAGATAATCTGAAATTCTCCTGACACAGTAGTCCAATGACTATAAGCACAAGTCCTCATGTTGACACACATGGATGCTAGCATACAAGTCCATGGCTGTTGTAGGTGGAAAAAAGTATGCAGCATAGTCGCCTTCCTTGCAAGCACATGATATCTTATATTGAGGACATTAAGTCCACCATGCATCCTAGGAGAGCACACCATTTCCATCTTCATCAGTCTCAATGCTTTCACAGCAGTTTTTGTCCTCCATAACATCTCCATAGCTTGAGACATAAAGGCTGAAATATCCGTGGAGGACCAATGTATCAAAGGCAAATAGAACTGGACATAGGACATTACAATGGACTGTACTATTCTGAGCCTGACATGAAGAGGCCAAGTAGAAATCTTCGAGTATTCCAGTTTGTGTTGAAGCCTTTGGAAGATCCATTTTAGCTGCTGCTTCCTGGTGATATGCCATCCTATGGGATATCCCAAATGCCTGACTACATCTTTGGAATGCACCACCTGACCTGGCCAAAGAATAGAATGCCAATCACATTGTGTTAGGGGAAGTAATTTAGATTTGTCAAAATTGACATGCAATCCTGCTGCCAAACCATACAATGAAAGAGTGGTCATAAGCATGTGAACTTCCCGGGGAGAATTCTGTGGCATAAAGAAGGAATCATCAACATATGCTTGTGCCAAAAAAGATGCAGCCCCAGGGATTTGAAGACCAGTCATCTGTCCTGTGTTTGTAAGATGATCAAGATACATCAAAAGGGGATGTGTCGCAATGGCATAGAAGAGAGGGCAGCCCTGTCTAACTGATCGACCCAATGTCCATGACCGAGACAGATGACCCCCAAGAATGCACTGAGAAGTAGAGTCAGAATAAAGCCAGTAAACTGCATTTGCTATCTTGGGACCAAAGCCTAACTTTGTCATAATTTGAGAGATAAAATCCCATTGAACAGTATCAAATGCCTTAGCAATATCCACCTGCAATATAAGGACATCTTGATGCGAATACTTAGCATATTCAATTGCAGTCAAGGCATTGGAAATATTATTATGGATTTGTCTTCGCGGCACAAATCCATACTGATGAGGATGAAGTCCCGCATCCAGTATCCTGTGAAGCCTATGCACAATCATTTTGGTAATGAGTTTGTAAACTATAGGCATCAAAGTAATAGGCCTCCAATTTGACATATGGTCACACAGATGTTTTTTGGGCACAAGTTTGACTATGCCATGCTTCCAAGAGTGCGGTAACTGATTTTCTTGCCAGGCAACATTGATCATTTGCAAGAGGACATCTTTCAAATCATCCTAAAAAGAAATATAAAATTTCACCGTAAGGCCATCCCAGCCAAGGGACTTGTATTTGCTGAGGTGGAACAATGCATTATCAAGTTTTGTGTCGGTAAAAGGTCTCTCCAAGGTAAGAGCATCATCCATTTCCACTATTTCAGAAACATATTGGAGAAATTCAGTCCTCGCATCAGTCATTTGATTTGATGGGGAACCAGGAGCAGAGAACAATTTCTGGAAATAATTTTGGCATTCATCTTGGAGATCAGAGAAAGAGTGCGTCCAAGAGCCATCTAGCTTCCTTACCCTTAGACATGAGTTTTTCTTTCGAGTAGCATGCAGGCCCTGGAAAAAGGCTTTTGATGAGCAGCCCTTATCCATGAGGGGCTTCATTCTTGCTTTAATCTGCCATTTGTGCAATTTCCTCTGATCATTAACAGTCAATTTAATCCGAGCATGTGAAAGGGAATCATTTTCTGATTCAGAGAGAGGCCTTAAATGTGAAAATTCAATCAATTGTTGTGCTGTCCTTTTTGCCCATTTAACCTCATTCCTCCATTTAGTCATATGCCAGTTTCTCTAATGACATTCTGTATACGAGAGACAAAACTGTCCCAAGCATAATCCATGTCCTCCTGGGCATGCAAAGGCAAGGGATGAATTGCAAGTCTGATCATTTGCTGGAAATAGTGATGTCGGAAATAAGCCTGATTAACATGCAATAATCTACTGGAAAGGGGTGGCAAATCATCCAGTGGCATACCAAGGTGCAGATTCATCCATAATGGGGCATGATCTGACAAGGCCAATGAGAAATCTATGAGGAGATGAGGGCTAAAATCTGCATATTGTTGTGGGTAAAACAAATACCATCTGTCAAGCCTTGCCCAGTATGTAGTAAGTGCATTATGATGAAAAGTATATCCGGGCACTGACCCTTGGAGAAGCAGCCATAAATCTTCAGCCTGCACAGAAAGAAGCATGCTATCCCATTTCTGCCTTTCCAATGATAGCATATGAGATCTTGAAGTGGTGTTATCTCTTGGCAGAGGGGAATTATTAAAATCTCCACAGATGAATGCATTAGATCTCCATGGATATTTGCTTAAAGAATCCCATAAAGAAGCCCTCATGGCAGAGGTCTAGGAGGCATAGACTGATGCAAACTCAAGTATATCACCATTAACATTACATTGTATGACCATCCATCTGCCACTGCTGTCATTGAAGGCTAACTGAGGCTCCAGCTCATGTCTAACCATTATGCATACACCTGAGTAGGTAGTGGTACCAGCATAATATATATCATAACCGCCAAAATAATCATGATGACCAACCTTAGAGTGTTGATTATGCTCTTGCAAACAAACAATATCTGGCTGCATTTTATGTACATAATTCCATAAAAGCCTCCACTTTGAGACATTGCAGAGGCTTTGTACATTGTATGTAAAGCACTTAAGTGTTTGATGCATGAAAGAGGTATATACAGTAAAATATAAGTATGAAACAAGATATCAGAGAGGCAAAGCCTCTGCCTACATGGGCTGCATTCCTTCATGATCCATGAAAGACATAGCATTCTCCCCCTCTTCAGAATCACATATGGGGATGCCCTTCTTCAAAACCCCCACCCAGTTTTGAAGGACATGAGCTGAAGTAGAAGCCTGTCCTGGTGAGGGAGAAGAAGCATCCCATTGACGAGATTGAAAGGGACGTTGCTTCAATAGAACCATCTTCTTAGGCTGTTGAAAACCATCCCGATCAGTTCCCGCCGATTCCTTTATCTTCTCTTTTTCTTTATCTTTTCCTTTTCCAGCAAGTGATTGCACTTGATTGATTGGTTTGGCATTCTTTGCTCCATTTCTATTTGCTGTCTTAGCTTGCAAATTCTCATTCTTTTCCCGTGTCTGGGGCGGCAAGGCATTGGGAGGGGGCTGATGCAGGACCATTGGGCATTCAGAGGCTAGATGCCCAAACTTATGGCAGGCAAAACAAGCTCTTGCAAACGCACCCCATTTCAATTCAAAATACTTTTTTCCCAATTGCACTCCCTCAACTTCCACTGCAATAGAAGGAGGGGTAGGTGTGGGGGTTAAAGGTCACTGTGCCTTTACTCCGGTTATGTACAATACTCAAACACATATATAAATGAATAAAAAAGAAGATTAGGGTGGTCTGCACCCACCAAAACTTGTGTGGCTCTCTGTCTCTCTCTCTCCTTCTTCCGTTCTTGCTTCCGTTGAGAGCACTCTCAACTGGTATCAGAGCCCGGGTGATCTAGCTGAGCGTGCGTGAATGCTTGAAGCTCAGCAGCTCTGTGGGAGGAAGGAGAAGCTCTGTGGGAAGCTTTGTGGGCGACTTTACTTGCATCCAAGTGTGCAGAGACCTTGGAGGAACCTTTGGAAAAGTCACTTTGGCTTTGCGAAGTGGTTTTGAGAGCCTGTTAAGAGCTTTCAAAGAAAAAGTCGTTTTTTGAGCTTGCCCGGGTGTTGGAACTCAAGTTTGGAGCAACCATTTGCAGATCTGTCAGTTCCGGTGGACTCAGGAGGTCCTAAAACTTCTATGTTGCTCATCATTCGCACTCCGGTGGAGTTTACAGATAGCTCTGTTTCCAAAAACTTTTTTCAGTCCGTGTGTTGGACCGAGTGATTGAGACCACGGTTTCCAAAACCGTCTGTCCCATTGCGTTTCGGACGCCCAAAAACCCCTACCTGTCAGTTCTTGCGCAATTCGGTGGAGGATTTTCAGAGTTATAGATCTCTGTGTATTCGATTTTGTCTCTCTGTTATGCATTTTTCATTCTAAGGTTTTGAAACCTTAGATTTATGCCACATGGCAGTGGATAAGTGTTGACTCCCATTTCTCACTCATCGGTTGGGATTTTGGAGTTCTGGCAGAAGAGAGATATTTGCAGATTTTCTTGCTGATTCCGATTATGCAATGGCACCCATGTTTTGAGGCATCTCAGGTTCTATTTTCAGTAGCGCTCATTACCGTGGGACTATGATTTCTTGAGCATACCTTATGCAGATCACTCTGGTTGCAGTTTGTGCGCTCATTCGTGGTGTGCATTGGGTTACAGTGGATGATTTATAGGCCATTTGGATGCATTGCAGTCCTTACTGGATGCGCTGATAGGTCCAAATTGCCTTGTGGGATGCTATTTTTATGGACGCTTTGCACATGGATGCTATTTTATGCTGAGGGACAGCTTTGACACATTGCAGGTGATGCACTGATAGTGCTATGCTCTCTTGGATGAGATATTATTGATGCATATGCCAGTGGACAATGTTTATGCTTGAGTCATTTGGCACTTATTGGCATTTTCTTTTGGGCCAGATTTGCTCATATGGATGCATAGTATATGCACATGAGTCAGAGGCATCTTTTGATGCTTTGAGCTTTGAATTTTGGTGATATTTCACTCTATTGTGGCATACACATTTGGGTGCACCTAGTATTTGGTGTGATTCTCTCTTGTAGGTACTAGCATTTGGGATTTTGTTTCATTTGCATCATGGCATCCTCTTCCACGTCTCAGTGTTTCAAATGCTTTTCCAAAAAAACTTGTGACTTGAACCCTTTATGGAATTGGTTCAGCCCCACTAGTAAAGGAGTTTTTCAGCATTAAAAAGTTTGATGGGACAAACTTTTCTTTGTGGAAAGAACAAATAAGGGATGTGCTTATTCAAAAGAAGCAGATTAAACCCTTGGCAGGGATTGAAGCTAAGCCTGCAAATATGTCTGAGGATGATTGGAATGAGTTGGATGCATTAGCAAAGTCTACTATTAGACTTCATCTTGCAGAGTCAGTTTATTTCACAGTAGTAAATGAGTAGACTACGGAAGATTTGTGGAAGAAACTGTGTGCCACTTATGAGAAGGAAACTGCCTCTAATAAAGTTTACCTCATGAAGAGGTTGTTTGAGCTGCAGATGAAGGAAGGGGTCTCCATTGCTTCTTACTTGAATGAATTTAATATTATTTTCAGCCAGCTTCAGGCTCAGAAGATGAATTTTGATGCGGAGACTAAGGCAATATTTCTCTTATGTTCATTGCCATCCTCATGGGATACCTTCCGTACAGCTGTCAGTAACTCTGCACCTGGTGGAGTACTGAAATTTGATGATGTTGTGGGTAGCTTGTTGGCCAAGGAGATTAGACGGAAGTCTATGGATGGCAACAAGCAGGATGCAGCCTTAAATGTGCAAAGGGGCAGATCACAGTTCAGGGGGAAGTCCCAAGAAAGAGGGAAGTCTCGTAGCAAATCCAGAGCACGGAACATTGAGTGTTACCATTGTGGCAAGAAGGGCCATATGAAAAAGGATTGCTACAAGCTGAAAAGAGAGCAAAAGGATAAGAAAAAGAATGCAAATTGGGGTGCAAATCAAAAGGAAGAGAGTCCAAGGGAAGACAAAGGAAAAGTGAAGATCGAGGAGATCAATGCAGTCACACATGATAGTGACAATGATGTTCTCTTCATGTCTAGTTTATCTGCAGAGTTGCTTACCACTTCAGATGATGCATATTCCCAGGATTGGATTTTGGATTCTGGTGCTTCATTCCATGTTACTCCCCATAGGGAATGGTTCTCCACTTATGATAGTGGAAAGACAGGTTGTGTGCATCTTGGAAATGACTATGCATGTGACATAGTGGGAGCAGGTGACATAAAGTTTTCTTTTGCAAATGGGTCTGCATTTGTTTTGAAACATGTGAGACATGTGTCCAAGTTGACCAAGAGTCTTATTTCAGTGGGTCAGCTAGATGATGCTGGTTTTCACACCACTTTTGGCTTTCAAAGTTAGAAAATTCAAAAGGGCTCTATGCTTTTGGCTAGGGGTGCCAAGTGTGGGACTTTGTATCCCTTACATGTATCAGGGGTATTTGATCATGTTGTTGCAATAACCGAGCAGCCAAGCACTTCTTTGTGGCATTGCAAGTTGGGACACATGAGCCAGAATGGAATGAAACTCTTATGCCGTTTGGGTTATGTACCGCATTTGAGTTTCTCTGATTTTGAATTTTGTGAGCATTGTCTCTATGGGAAGCAGACTAAATCAGCCCATAAAAGAAGGGGAAAGAAAGAGTTTAAAATGCTTGATTTGGTGCATTCAGATATATGTGGTCCCATGCCTACACGGTCATTAGGCGGGGCTGAATACTATGTGACATTCATTGATGATGCAACTAGGAAAGTGTGGGCTTATGCTATAGCTCGGAAGAGTGATGTGTTCTAGGTATTTCAGAAATGGCTGGCTTTGGTTGAGAATCAGTCAGGTAGAACGCTTAAATGCCTACGAATACTATGTGACATTCTTTGATGATGCAACTAGGAAAGTGTGGGCTTATGCTATAGCTCGGAAGAGTGATGTGTTCTAGGTATTTCAGAAATGGCTGGCTTTGGTTGAGAATCAGTCAGGTAGAACGCTTAAATGCCTACGAACTGACAATGGTGGAGAGTATCTCTCTCATGACTTTCAGCATTTCTGTGATACACGTGGGATTAAGAGGGAGCTCACATCCCCTCGTACTCCAGAGCAAAATCCAGTTGCAGAAAAGATGAACCGTACCATTCAAGAAAGGTTGCAATGCATGCTTTCCAATGCAAGTCTTTCTGGTGGTTTTTGGGCTGAGGCAATGAAGATTGCAGTGCATGTGATCAATAGATCACCTAGTAAGAGTTTGGATGGTGGTATTCCTGAAGAGGCATGGAGTGGCAAGAAGCCCTCTTACTCTCATTTGCGTATATTTGGGTGTGAGGCATATGCACATGTGCCAAAAGAGCTTCGAAAGAAGCTAGATCCTAAGTCTAGGAAATGCATCTTTCTGGGTTATGGTGAAAGTGGAGAGATGGGCTATCGTCTCTGGGATCCAGAAGCAAAGAAGATCATACGCAGCCATGATGTGGTCTTCAATGAGAAGAAGATGCATAAGGCACCCATGAGGGATGTGGAAATGAGGAGAATCACTTTCCAGGATGTGAATCCACCTGCATATGTTGATAGATAGCAAGCTGTCCATGCACCAAATGTGCAAGAAATGGTACAACCAAGTACTCCCACAGGTATACAATCAAGGGTAGATGATGGATCATCTATTGGTGGAAATGATGAGCCAAATGTGGCTGATATGCAAGTGGGACAACAAGCTGAAATGCCCTTGAGAAGATCATCTAGAGTGTCTAGACCACCTGATAGGTTTGTTCCAGGGGTAGACTATGTGATGCTTACTGATTGCGGGGAGCCTTATTGCTACAGAGAGGCTATGATGCGTGAGGATCAACGCAAGTGGGAGTATGCTATGCAATCAGAGATGAGTTTACTTATGAAGAATAAGACTTGGGACTTGGTTTCTTTGCCACATGGAAAGAAAGCATTGCCATGTAAATGGGTCTACAAAATGAAGGTCACAGGTGATGATGTGCCTAGGTACAAGGCCCGTTTGGTTGCTAAAGGGTTCAAGCAAGAGAAGGGTGTGGACTTTGATGAGATATTCTCTCCGGTTGTGAAGATGACCACACTTAGATGTATGCTTGGACTAGTGGCATTAGAGGATATGGAGCTTATGCAGATGGATGTCAAGACAGCTTTCTTGCATGGGGATTTGCATGAGGAAATTTACATGGTGCAGCCGGAAGGCTTTGAAGAAAAGGGCAAAGAGCATTTAGTTTGCAAGCTAAAGAAGAGTCTCTATGGTCTTAAGCAAGCACCTAGAGAATGGTATCAGAAGTTTAATGCTTTCATTCGGTTTCAGGGTTTTAGAAGGAGTGAAATTGATCACTGCCTCTACACTAAAAGGGCTAAGGATAGTAGCCTGATAATCCTGGCACTATATGTGGATGATATGCTATTGACTAGCAAGAATACTTATGAGCTAGATGCATTAAAGGCCAAGTTGCATGAGGCCTTTGATATGAAGGATTTGGGATTTGCAGGTCATATTCTTGGTATGCGCATCACGCGTGATCGGAGTAGGAAACTCCTTTGGCTTTCACAAAAAGAGTATGTTACAAAAGTATTGCAGCGTTTCAATATGGAGGGGGGGAAGGCAGTGAGTACTCCATTGCCTCCATATGTGAAACTGAGTCATACAGATAGTCCCAAATCAGATGAGGAAAGGGCCATGATGGCCAAGGTTCCTTATGCATCAGCAGTTGGGAGTCTTATGTATGCTATGATAGCTACTAGACCAGACATTGCATTTGCAGTGGGAGTTGTTAGCCGGTATATGGCTAATCCAGGAAAGAGGCATTGGGAGGCAGTTAAGTGCATCATGAGGTACATGAAGGGTACCAAGGAGATGTGCATTTGCTTTGGTAAAGGAGACATGCGTGTACTTGGGTACACAGATTCAGACTATGCAGGGCATGTGGATAGTAGGAGATCCACTTCTGGTTATGTGTTCACCTTTGCAGGTGGTGCAGTGTCGTGGATGTCTCGTGCACAGAAGTGCATTGCTTTGTCTACCACAGAGGCTGAGTATGTTGCAGCCACAGAGGGTTGCAAGGAGGCTATATGGCTTGATCGGCTAGTGGGAGATTTGGGGATTCATACAGGTGTACCGACATTGCATAGTGATTCCATGAGTGCTATTCAGCTAGCACGGAATCCGGTCTTTCATGCAAAGACCAAACACATTGAGGTCAGGTACCATTTCATCAGGAAGGTACTTGAGGACAAGCGCATAGAGCTTGTCAAGGTTCATACAGATGATAACCCTGCAGATATGCTGACGAAGAGTCTACCTAGTCAGCGGTTTGAGTATTGTCGTGTATTGATGGGCATTGGATAGTATGCTCACTGGTTGTTCTCCCTTAAAGGCACATTGTCCTTTAAGTGGGAGGTTGTGGGGGTTAAAGGTCACTGTGCCTTTACCCCGGTTATGTACAATACTCAAACACATATATAAATGAATAAAAAAGAAGATTAGGGTGGTTCTGCACCCACCAAAACTTGTGTGGCTCTCTGTCTCTCTCTCTCCTTCTTCCGTTCTTGCTTCCGTTGAGAGCACTCTCAGTAGGTGTATCAGTGTCCCAGAGAATGCAAAACCTGTTACGGTTTCCCATAGGGCGTGGAGGACAAATGACCTATCCCAAAGAAGCAGCCAGGCCAGGCAATTCTTCATGCATATAGTCCGAGAAGTTAACAACCTCAACTCATACAGGACAATGATGTCGTATAAGGCTTTGATAATCCTTGTTTGGGGACTAGGGCATAGCATGGACCATCTGCTTCTCGTAAAAGAGGGGAGAGAGCTCAAGTAGCCTCTGCTTGCACAAAGCGTCTGATAAATGCACCTCATAAAAGCCTCTAGATGCAAAATATACTCTCTCTACAAAGCATCCTCTAAGGATGGACTTAATCCACTGTGCGACATCACTGGCTGCTGGGATTTTTCTTGGAAAGAAAATTATAACCGTGGTTTGAGATAACTTCCTGAGAGGATTCACGAGGGATGGCAATTTCAATTTGTACGTGACCTCTGGAACTGGTTTGCCCCATTCTTGTCGTGACTGTTGAAAGTCATCCTTAAGGGTATCAAACACGTATTGAGCTTCCATAGTAAGTTCATCATCTTGTGTTGCAAGCTGTGAAGGGCGGCGCTTAGCATCTGCGGGTCTTTCTTTTCGAGCATATGTACAAATATTTGAACCTAAAGCCATGATTGAGATATGACAAGGCAAGAGGGACTGTATGGAGAAGTATAGAATCAAAACAAGCGAGACACAAGACTACGAAAAGTACAAGAGCAAGACTCAGGACTGTACGGAAAGGGTACTGGATTGTATGGTCAAGACTGGACTGTACTGAGATACAGATGGGGCTGTACGGAAAAAGACTGGACTGTACGGAGATGCAGACGGGGCACGGAAAAGACTGGACTGCACGGAAATGCGGACGGGGCTGTACGGACGTATGAAAGGTGGTTGTCAAAAAAAAGTACGGCGATGTAGACAGGTACAGAACTACGCAGAGGTAAGCCAGACCTAACCTAGCTGTTCGTACAGCCATACGAAAACCGTACAGCGACTGTACAGGTGTACGGACAGAAAGGGAGGCTTTACGGGATCCTTGGCGAGGCTGAACAGCACACCTTCTCCTCATACACACACACACACACGATCCACACACACACACACACACAGACCACACACACACACACACACACACAGAGTGCTCTAGCATAGCAACGTTGGAGCAAGGCAAGGTGATTCATCTTCCATTTGTGGAAGTCTGTAGTAGTGGAGCAAGCTGTTTTCATGTGAGCTTTTCTAGGTAGTTTTGCATCTTACCTTAATTTATTGCTGTGGCTTTTCAGTGCCCACAGTTGCCATGTTCTATAAAGTGTTGCTCTGTTCTCTTTTTCTTTCATTGGCTGCATTTGGTAGAATCTTTAGTGGACCAAGCAAGCTGATCCACAATTGCATTCTTGAAAGTGGTTATGATTCTATTAGAAGCATCCTCATTTATATGTATGCCACATGTGGAGTATCCTCATCCATATGTATGCCACATGTGGCAGTCTAAAGGAGGCTTGTACAATTATCAAATAGGGCTGTGGTGGTGTAAAATGCAATAGTTGTGGTATGCCTAGCATGAGAAGGTTAGGAGGCTTTTCAGGAATGCCAGAAATTGATTGAGACAAATGCTGGTAGCCTAATAAATGCACATGGGCAGCTCGAGAAACTATCGAAGCGAGATTAAGTCACATGGATCAGCTTATGGAAAGTGTGGCAATGATGTGTTAGAGAAAGTGTGGCTAGTTGTTCCAGAGCCTGACCTTGAAATGGAAGATTTTTTCCAGTTAGATCTAGATTGAGCACACTCAGGAATACTTGTACGTGATATGTGCACAAGAACAAGCTCAGAGAACTCAGAAATAGCAAGAGTCCCCCTAGATCAGGGCAAGCTTATTCATGCTAATATCATTTATCGTGGTTGTGAACTTGAGAAATTTGTGGACAGCCTCATCGATAAATATGTAAAGTGGCAGCCTGAATGATGTATTGTTGTAAGAGCGTGTGAGGTGGATGGATATGTTCTGATAACTCATATACCATAATGTGAGAGCATCATAACACTTGCATGGTGTTTCACCAAATTGTCAAAGCCAAATGTGGTGACAGAGAATGCAATGATTGCATATGCACAACTTGCGTGTGCTCAAGAAGATCTTTGATCCAACATGACCTTCCCATGTTGCATATCTCATGCCCATATGGATTTCTATCATGCCCCCCAATCCTACACATGTGCATCATGTCAAAATGCTCTCCTCATATGGGGTCTTACAAGAGGAACAATGACCTTAGTGTCACATTGTGGACCCACCGTGACCCAAAGATGTATCCTCGTCATCTACGTCCTTTCAAAAGCTCTCAAGAACAAATTGAGCTCAACCTCATTCTCAACATCCTTTGAGCAACTTGTACTCTCCTTCACCTTCACAAAGGATCCTAGATCTTCTAACCATTGCTTATTATCAAACATGAGCATTGTCATCTCTTGCTCCACATAACCAATCTAGGGAGAATAGCTCCTCCTTTGCTTTTTGATTCCCAAGCTCATCTTCCTTAGATTGGTCTTCCTTCTTTTACTTTTGAATTGCCAATCGTTCACTAGATGTAGGATATCATGGTAATGTTACTTCTTTCGTTATTCTCGCACTCTCGGTCAAAAGAGTCACCGTCCTTGGAAGCCTCATTACCTCTGTTCTTGTTCTTCGGCTTGCCTTTCTCGTGCTTGCCCTAAATTTACCTTTGGTGGAAGCATTAAACGCTCTCTCATTTCCAGTATCCTAAAAAAACTTTTGCCTTTGCTTCATTTTGAATGAACAAGGGATCGAGCTCTTCAAAGTTTAATGGTTTCAATCTCTTTCTAGCTGTAAGAGTTGTCACCAACCATTGTAGCTCTTAGGCACTTTTTATTGAGCATACAATTGTCAACCTTCTGATCAATAGTAGCTAATTGGTCCTTCAACACTTTATCTTGACCAGATGCTTACTTATTGAGTCACCGTTATCCATCTTCAGTAAGAAAAGTTGATTTTGCATTGTTACAATCTTTTAAAACAACCTTCTCAAATTCCAACCAAGTACCTTGAACTTGCTTATTGTCATGCAAGTCCATCCACACTTGTATGCTTTGCTTATAAACCAGGTTTAATAACGCGCAACTTAGAAGGGCTAGATTTCACACCATTTGTATGCTTTGTTGCCTAAAAATAACCAGTGTCAATAGATTGCAACTTAGAAGGGGAAGATTTCATTCTATGGAGATCTTATCATTTATGGAGAAAAGGTGTGAAGAGCGTCTTTATTCTTATCTTTCTCCTCTCCATTGAATATGGGTGGTTTCACGGACATTTTATAAGCATTAATGCGAACACCCAAGAAAAGGTGTAAAGAGTGTCTTTATATTCCTCTTTCTTGTCTCCATTGCATATGGGTGGTTTCATTGACTCTTTACAAGCACCACTGTGACTACTCAGAACGAAATTGCCCTCACCATGAGGCATCATTAGCACACTACTATGCGCAGATGATCGTAGAGCCCTTCTTTGAATATCCATCCTAACTTGAGTTTCAAAAAGTTTGTTGATCAATGAAGTCAAAGTACTAGTTGAATCATCTAGATGACATTTTTTCTTCTCTAGGGACTCAGCATGGAGCTCAATCTTTCGAAATACCATAGAATTTGTCATCAAGGTCAAGTCCATATTGCCAAGTATTTTGGTCCATAGATGGATTTTGCTCTACATCTAAGATTTGGCTTGCCTCATCAATGTTCTTTGATAGACCCAACCCTTGTACCAAGCATATGGGTACATGATGCCTCATGCTATTGATCACGATGTTGCTCGTGAGGTAGCCGTGCATTGCCCATAGCTCAAGTGGAAATATTCTTTCGACTTAGACTCATGTGTCACCTATATAGTGTGCTTGCATATGGCAGCCTCTCCTATACCCACAACTCCTGCAATGGTCAAGCCCCTAGGGTCCCCCTCATGTGGGGCTCACAGGTGGGGCTGACCATTCTATCGACTGACTCATGTGCCACCTATATAGTGTGCTTGCATGATGGCAGCCTCTCCTATACCCACAACTCCTACAATGGTCAAGCCCCTAGGGTCCCCCTTATGTGGGGCTCACGGGTGGGGTTGACCATCCTACCCAAACACTTCTAATACATGGAATGTAAAATCTAGCATCTTGTGCACTCCTCTCTCTCTCTCTCCCCCCCTCCCCCAAAGAAAGGCAAGACAATTGAATTAAACCTATATACAAGGGGGGGGATAAGAATGAGGTCTCCACTACTAAACTATCATGGTAGGCTTCATCTTCGCAAAGTTGTATGGCACAATTATGGAAAAAAGGATAAGTCTATGGAGAGAGGAGCATGCAAAAAGGGCAATTGGTCAAGCAGATTTCAGGTCAAATCACTCCACAATAGACCGTCTAGTTACCCTTTGTGTTATCATGGAAGAAACTAGACTCAAGGAACACACACTACATTGTTACTTTGCGGACTTTAGAAAAGCCTTTGATACTATTCCCAACAAGGGTTTATGGGAGCTCATGTACAACTTGACATACCCAAGGGTCCAGGGATATTAGATTGCGGTGGCATGTCCCGTTCACCTGGAGGTTGAATAGGACATATGTGTGTGTGAGAGAGAGAGAGAGAGAGAGAGAGAGAGTTTGCTCTCATTCCTACATGGAGCAGCAAGTAAATTGCACATCGTGTGTAGTTCATGTCATGGTATATCAAGGTAATTCCTTCATATTGTTTGTCTTTATCTAAGATCAAGGTTAGAATACAAGATCAAGCTTTTTTTGTATTTTCCATTTAAATGTTCCCCTCAGATTTGGTCATTTGTCTTTCCACAACAGGTAGTACTGTGACTACTATGATACCTACCTCATGCATGATTTTGTAAGACTGTCGGCTCTAGCATTCCTCGATGGAATTACAGAACATTATTTGCAATAGGACCCAAAATTAAGCTATAAGTTTGATCATTTTAAAGATAAAAAATGTAAGACTATATACACCAAGTTTGAGTTAAAAATACTCATATAGTCATGATGAACTTAATTTCTAAATCAACATACTGCAAGTATAAAAGTGAAATAGCCAAGGATAAGAAGCCTTCTTGATGGCAAAAGAATCAATTAGTAGCATTTACATCAAAGGTTGGGTCTTCAATCAAGCCCATCACACCAAATAAGTCTATCTCTAGTTCTATGTTCAGCTCACCTATATCATCATGATCTATATAACTACCTAAGGCTTGTTTCTCTAATACACCCTCTTTAATCATATCAATTGATACAAGATCTCCATCTTCTTCCCCAATGTCATGATCTCCAGCTTCCTCTATTATGATGACATTATTTTCACTTTCTTCTTAGTCCATACGTGATCTTCATCTTTTCTTGTAGGTCATTAGTTATATTAGTTTATGCTTAAGTATGAACATGTCTTCATTGTTTAAAAATAAAGACGTACTTGCTCACATTGTTCGAGAAGAACAAAGTATCACTTTCATTGGTCAAGAGTTTGGTGGAGTCTATGGCAAAAAGACCATTAAAATCTCTCCTGATCGTAGCATTGGGATCCTTATAGATAGTTCTAAACCATCTTAGATCAAGAATAAAAATACTAAATAGTCTAAATCCAACTTGATAGATTTTGTGTATGGTCCCACAATAATCTAATTATGAGGAAAGGAGATTGGTATCGGATGCACTTGCTCAGATATCCTGTATGAAGTTTTCAATGACTCCACAATCACATAAGGCACTCGTCGAACAGATGAATTAAACATGAAAATGTCGTCCGTACGACCATAGTGCATTGTACTTTTTGTCTACAAAATAAAATAATTAAAACAATGAGGTTACAATTTATAGCAATTGTGTCCATGATTAACTTAAGTAAATCAAAAAGTAAGAAACTTACATGATAATCACATCCACTTGCAAACTCCTACTCTTGCTTGGTCACTATACCTCCATCACCTTTAGCTTTACGAAGAGCTTGTTGTAGCCAATCGTGTGACATGTCTTTGGGAGAAGAGAAAGGTCTTGTGGATATGGTTGTGTTCGCTTGTGCAAAGCTCTAAATCTCCTCCTTGCATTTTATCTTTTTGTTTTGGCCTCTTCATATCTATGAATCCACTTTAGGATGTCCTTGCTATTGAGGATACAAAACTTGTTGAATTTCTCCCTTAACTCTTTGTCCATCTTTCTTTGAATTCATTTCACTTGAACAATCTTGGCAAAGATATAATCATCATCCTTATTATGCCAAGCATGTGGCATATCAACACCCATAGATGCAAGAAACTCAGTCATATATACTAATGAATCTTGCACAAGCTAGCCTCTACCATGCTTCCTTTAGGTCTTGCTTTTTGCCTTACAAATTCCTTTAAAGTTTTCAAAATCTATTCGAGGAAAAACATCCAATGACTAGAATTGTTCCTACAATTGCGACTTGCTCTACTATGTGTATAAGAAGTGCACTTCAGTCATCATAATGCTTAAGCGAAAGTTCTTCTCAAGCAAGCACATAGCTTTGATGGAGTCTACCCTAGCCTTCTCGATGCTTGATAAAGAGATTTATTTTTTAGGGATCCATCTATTTCATGTACCCATATAAGATTCAAAAATTTTGCATAATTCAAAATTAAATAGAATATAAGGTGATATGATAGCAAGCATACCTCACAATATCACTGATCTTGTAGATAGCTTTTCTAACATCTTTTAATAATAACCATATGTTTTACTATAATTAGAAGGCTAAACTATCCAAGCAATGAAAGAGCCATAGCAATCCATCACAATCATAGTTATAGTAATGCACGCAATTATAAGATCGTCAAGCATTAGCATATATCAATTCAAAATATGGCTACATACTTGTAAGAACTTGTGCCAATCATGGGACTTGAGGCCACTAAGCTTATTGCTCTTTGTAAACGATCCTTTCAAGCATTTTATGCATCCTGTTGGTGTTCGAAAAGAGGTAATGTCATTTTTGACCATTGCCTTCTCTCTCTTGGAAAATATCAACGGTGCTTTCGGGAGAGCTAGTTTGTAACCATGAATTCAGGGCCACAACTAGTGCATCCTATCCTTATCTCTTAAGTCTTCTCGTGCTTCAATTGTGTCTTTCTCATTAACCAAATATGCCCAAATAGAAGGCCCCACATTCTTGAAGATATGCATGGATCTAAGAGATGATTAATCTATAGCTAACCCCAATAAGGAAGCTCATGAAAGGTCGAATGTCTCTTTACACCTAGTGGAGGATGCTCTCCATTCGCTATCCAAGTGTTAAGCCAATCAGTGGCCTTCAAAGAAGATGGTTTATGACCATCTTGACCTTCACGTGTGGGATGGTGCCGAAGGTATCGTGTATGACCTTCATAGGACCACGTTCTTTAGATGTCTAGAGTGTCATGCATCTAGCAATCACCACAAATAGCGAAAGCATGATTACCCATTTTGACATAATGCATCAGTGCATAATTATTCAGGGAGAAATAATTGTACTTTGTCAACAGTAAAACCCTCTCCAAAAACCAATAGCACTACTCCTTTCGATGTTCTCCCTGTGAAATTTTTACCAAAAAATAACCCTTTGAGTGAAACCATGGGCTAAATTCTTTCATCATGATCTCATCTGCATATCTGTTTGGTGATTTTGGCAGGGCTTTCGGATCCCACCACAATTGAAACATCTTAGAGATTAATTTTGGTGTGATTGGCATTTTTGGTATCAAATTACCTTCCATGCTCTAAAGATGGTGAAACTATTCTTCTGCTTCCATATTCATTGCCCATGTCCACCATGGAAGCTTGTGATATGCATGCAGTCGCATGTTGTGTAAACCAATTGCATTTTGCACCCTTCCATAATCTAAATTGAATTTGAGATTTGTTAAGCAAGTTGAAGTATCCAAAGACAACCTCTTACCACTCACGGGTGACTCCATGGTTTGTTCTTCTTGCTGCTTGATAATTTTCCTTGGGGCTTGACTCCTTAGTGACCATCGCGTCACCCATGTGACTTTGTGCTTCTTCATGTTTGGGTCGAATCATGTTCAGAATACTCTTAAGCTTGTCAAACTACTTCCAGCTTTCTCCTCAAACATCTTCAGGAAGATTACATAATGTGCCTTGCATGCTGAGGAGGTTGTAGGGGATTCTAATGCGATTGACAGAAACAAGGAATATAGACGCCTGGAAGGATGCAATCATAGAGATTGTGAGTATTCACACAATGGGAGCATGAATTTTTTAAAGGTAACCTCCACAAGTGCAAACTCTCACTGTCACCCTTCCAAGTACTAATGGCTACTTTTATAACCCCGAGATATCGGAGTGCCACATCCGAAACGTCGGCCTGATTTCGATTTCCAACTAGTTCCAAACCATCGGACTCAACTCCGATTTTTCAAATCCATTCCTAGCCGATCCGACTATTTTCGACCCATCGGCGGACCTATTTTGCAGAACAAGAAAAGGCTTGAGTCGAAACCCATTCATGGGTTTGGGTAGGATAAAACCATGCATATCCCTTAACCGATGGATTATCACTTGACCCATATCCTCAATGATTTTAATGGCCCATCATACCTCAACTTTAGTTTGCTCGAGAATTTTTCCAACTTGGAGCTAAACATCAAAACCCAATCCCCTTCTTTAAACAACCTATCATGTTGCTTGTCTTCGCGAGACTGAATTATTTATGTTGTATACTAACTTTTAAACCGATCTTCTTTGAGATGTGTGAGTTGCTCTTGGCGAAATTCCACTGACTGCTCTAGACCCAATTTCTCTGTAGTGATTCGAAATGCCCACAAAGCTGAATCAAGTTTTGTATCCCAATCATTATTTTTCGACACTGTCATTTAATTATTTTATTGGTGCTTTCTACCTGCCCATTGCATTGTGGGTGATATGTTGATGCCACTTTGTGTATAATCATGTGAATTGTCGTTAGCTTCTTTACTGCCCTTCCCAAGAAGTGGTCCCCCTGATCCGATACCAATTCAATCAGACATCCAAAATGGGTTATGATCTTTTGATATAGAAATTTTCATGTGCTAGATGAGGAGTTATCTTTGAGCACTTTGTGCCTCCATCCACTTGGTGCAGTAATCTATTGCCGCTAGAATGTACTAATTCCTTGTGATTTGTGCCACATGCTTTATCGGTCCTACGAAATCTAATCCCCATTTTTGAAATGGATCAAGTGGGAGGACAAGATTTAGAGGTAATCGGTCTGCATTAATAGGTTGTCCATCTCTTTAGCAATACTAGCACTTGGGTGCAAAGAGAATCCTTGAGCAATGTTGGTCACCAAAGCTTGGCCTAAAAACTTTTCTTTCCTATGATCTCATTGGCAAAGCGTCCACCTGCTGCCCCCTAATGAGCTTCTTGTAATACTTCATGCTCTTTGTATCCTGGGGGGACACAATGTCGAATGACTTGGTCAATTCTATGCCTGTACAACATGCCCTGCAATAACCATAAATGGTTTACTCCTTAGTGCCAATCAACATCGTTGATCCTTCGTAAATGTCTCTAGACAAACCCCTTCTATGAGGAATTGTAACATCTAGTTATATTAATTTGTTGTCCTCATCACTTGTACTACAAACAATGCAGCATCTGGTAAGTCATTTGGGATGCCTTTATCCGAGCTTTCCCTTGTTTCTAATCTACTCAGGTAATCTTCCACCAAGTGTTTTGTTCCTGGTGTATGTATCACTTGGTATTGGAACTCTTGTAGCAACAATATCCATCGAGCCAACCTTCTTGACAACAACTGAGGCTTATTCATTAAATATAGTAATGCTTGATGGTCAACATGAAACACCACCGAAAACAAGAAGATAATGTCAAACCTTCCGTATTGAGTAGATCATACCTAGTCCCTCTCTTTCAATGTGACTGAAAAATTTCTTTCCACTGGTGACAAAGTCTGATTTGCATAGTACACTAGTTGGAACCATCTAGACCTATGTGTTTGCATCAGTACTACCCTGATAGCAATGTCTGATGCATCTATGAACACATGGAATTCCAAGTTCCAATCTAGCGAAACCAAAATTAGTGCTACCACTAGCATCTTTTTCAATAATTGGAATGCATTCTCCTGACCCTCTTTCTAGATGTATTGTTTATCCTTCTTTGTAAACTTTGTGAGGGGTGACATACATGGGAAAGGTATTGCATAAATCGGTTATGCCACTTGATTTGGCAAATGAATCGCATGACTTCCTTTGCATTTCATGGTGCCTTTGCTTCTTGAATGGCTTCCACTTTTCTTGGGTCAATTGTCATTCCTTCCTCGGAAATGATGTGCCCCAAAAGAACTCCCCCTACGAACTCCGAAGGCACATTTCATTGGATTCAAACTGAGTCAATACTCTTAACTTATGCACCCAGTATGCAAAAGATGGTTGAGGTGTCAAGGCGGCACCACCATGTGCTACCCTTCTACCTGAGCGGTTCCATGCAAGGATTATTGAGAATTGGTTCAAGGTCAATGGGTGCTATATTATAAAAGGGGAGAACTCAGGAAGAGGTGGCAAGAATCTTTGTGCCAACCCTCTATTTGTTCGTATAGACACATGTATATTATTAAAAAAAGGAGGAGCCATGGGTATCTTATGCTTAGAATAAGGGGATTTGATTCAGTTCAAGGTAATTTTCCTTTTTCCCAAACACGCTGAAATCATCCAAGAATACCCTCATAAATGTTGTGAGTTATGGGGCAAACACCTTCTATATCCACCCTTGAAATGTAGGTGGTTCATTCTTGAAGCCAAAATTCATCACATTGCTGGCGGAACACGCCCCATTCTGTCACAAATGTCGTTTTGCCATCCAAATCTAGTTATGCCTATTGAACCCATCCAGAAAACTGTATACCTCGTGTCCGACGGGGTTGCATCTAGAATCGCAAAAGGGCAAAGGAAATGGATTGATTATAGTGGATACATTCATTTTTTTATAGTCCACACAAACCTACAGTTTGCCATTCTTTTTCAGGACAATCACAATGGGTGACAGCCATGTGACCTTATCCACTAGGTAGATAAGATAGGCCTAAGTAACTTGTCAATTTCTTCTTTCACCAACTTTGCATAGTTTGGATTCATTCTGTATCTTTGCTGCATAATTGGCATTGCATCCTATTTGAGGTTGATACGATGCACACAAAGACTTGGGTCCACTCCTTTCATGTTTGTATATTCCCTAGAAAATGCCTCTTTAAACTTTATCAACAATTGCACCAGATCTTCTCTAGACTTTCCTATTAAATGCACCCTGCTTTTCATCGATTGCAGTTTTTCCGTCATCCCAAGGTTCAATTCTTTCAAATCATCTTCCTTAACTCTCGATGTTCTTTTCATTTAATGCGTCCAAGGCTTCTTTATCGCATGTTCATTCCATTTTTGTTGTGCGGAACTGTCCTCTGCCTCTTTTTCAAATTCTGAGTCTACGACCATTTTGTCATATTTTTCTCAAACCTTGTTGGGTTTTTTGACTGAAACCTGGAATACCTAGGCTGGTCCTGTCAGGTATTGGTGCACAATGTGGTTCACATCCACTTCACATAAGGGTACAATGGATGGATTCGCATCAAGGAATTCTTGTTCCTCGTCATCATCCATTTCCGTGAGCATGCTGACATATTGTGCAATCAATGGTCTGTTCTCCTTCTGCAAAACCACCTTTGGACTGTGCTTTTGGATGCTCCCCAGTCTTGCTTGATCCATGCCATCTTGAACCAAGGTCAGCAGCCCAGTAGCATTGGGTAGAACAAATTACCTTTTTCCATTTTTAGAACCACAATATTCACTCTAGATGTCATTCCTTTAATACTGATTTGTTGTTCCGAACAATGCCCATTGGTTGGATATGCCACTGATCTGCCATCCTTATCTGGAATGGGGCCTCTTCCATGTCACTCAATCCCATCTTTTCATACAAAAAAAATGCGGGAGAATGTTCACACCGATCCTCCATCCAACAATGTACCTTGTATTTCTTGACCATTGCAATGTACCTTTATGGTTGGGACCTGTAGTCTACATCATCTAGTTTGCTTGCATGACCAGTGGATCTTTCACACCATCTGGGAAAGCATTCACTGGTCAAAAGCTTTTCAGCCTCCGCTAGCTTTACAAGAACCTAGATGTTCCTATTTTATTACCTTCAAAGGAATTACTTATGTTGCGGATGTTATTCATAATGATGGAACTATTTTACCTTTTTCTCTTGCAACCACACGGTATGGCTTGGGATCTCATTATTGTCCTCTATGGCAAAAAATTACTTGTATGCTTTCACCTTTTGTCCCAATTCCTCCTTTGGAACTTTAGGATTGGTTGGAGGATTGGATTTCGACTTCCCGAGAGTCCTCCTTTTGTCCTTTGAGACTATCTCAGGTTATAGTGCTTGCATTATATAAAATCCTTTTGCCTCAACCTTGGGTTTCAGATCAGGCTAATTCCATTTGGCGAATGCATCGACTAGCTAGCTAGTGGAGAAAGAGACTAAGGCAACTTTGGCCATATAAAGTTTCTCTTCGGCAACAGGTCTTTTTTTGGAGAGTTCTTCTAGGGGTTCTTCCATCTGGCCAACTACTGGCACGTAGACACATTGCTCTTGCTATATGTCGCAGATGTTTGGCTTCTCAAGAGACTATGCTTCATTTGTTCTAGTTTTGCCCATATTCCTCTTGTGAGTTCTTGGATTTTCTTCGATAGCGGTTGAGAACAAGACTCCCGACTCCTACTTTTGGGAAATTCTTCTGGCTCTTTGGTTTTCATCCGCGCACTCAGGAGTTTGATCTTTTCTTTGTTTGGGTTCGTTATTGGGCACTTTGGACTTTGTGTAAAAACTAGCATACATATCCATTCGATTTTATCTAGAAAAGCTCTTCGATCACTCTTCCATCAATTCCAAGCTCCCACAATCTCTTTTGTCAATGGCTTGGGTCATGGGAATTTCAACGCTGACCGTCCGATCAAAAGTTATGTGTAATAAACAAGCGAAACATTATTGTTACGTCAACTATAATACCGTGACATCGGTGTAATGGAGAAACCATGAGGGCTTGACAATACTTACCCGTGTGGCTAATGAGGGCTAGGATCTAGGGGGAAATCCTAGGCCTAGGCAATTAATGGAAAGGTGCATTAGTTGAACCTAAAGAGGGGTTTAATGGTAAGGTCCACTTGGACACATGGCACCATGAGGGTTGGCCACTTGGGAGGTATTGAGCAAGGGGGAGGATTCTAGAAAGAGAGCTCCACATGGTAAGTAGGGGGATGGAACTCGATAGAGGGTTCACAGAAGCAAGAGGGAGCTCATGGGAGTCTGCGGTTGGGAGGAAAATGAGGAAAAAGCCCTCGAGTTAGAAGAGGCCGTAACATTGGTATTAGATCGAAGGGGACGAGAGTTATGGGAAGGTGAAAATGAAGGAGACGAGACTCACTGCCATGAACGTCAGGAAGGACTTTAATGCTGAATTGAAGTCGTGCAGCCCACAATGGACTTTGAAGTAGCAACAACCCAGAATGATGGCGCAGTAGTAATTTAATGTGTAACAAAAGCCTGCAACGATAGAATTTGGAAAACCATGCACAGCAACAACCCGCAATGGGGGAGTTCCATGCTGCGTGCATGCTGTGCAAGAAAGGAGCTCACAACAGTGCAAAGTTGCAAGAGGACCGAATTGTGCCGTTCGTGCAGCATTGAATGATGCAGCCTGTTGCTGTGCAATCCGATGAGCTCCTCTGACTTTGCCCCTGCCTCTCCCCCGAGCTCCATCACAACTCAACGCAGTTCCCTCGGCTTGCAACGCGCACGCTTCCCTTGAGAAATTAAATATGTTCAGATTCTAGAAGCTGACCATAAGTACGTCAAACGGGACTGCAGGAAAGTTGCGAGTTCGAATTTTTGTATTTTCAAGGCTACCTTACGGCCGTCGTAAACAGAGTAGGAATAGAGAGGACTTACGAACTTTGCAAGAAAGGCGATTCGACACTTATGTTCGTTGGTCGACTTGCGGACTGCACAGAAGCTTTGTGAAAAGCCACATCATCTAAGGTCTATAAGACCTTAGAAAAAGCCACATCATCAAAACCTTTTCTACCCCTCTTCTTCCTAAGGTTTAAAAAAAAAAAACCTTTTTTCTCCCTTGTTCTTCCCAATCTCCTTAGCCTCACCGATTTCAAGCAAAGGATTTACAATCGAATCGAGACATTCAGGATTGAGGGAAGCAAGAAGAGAGGGATCGAGAAGAGAGATCAAGAATTTAAAGCATGAGAGGACGCGTCAGCTTCAAAGACAAATTCAAGACCATTGAACAAATACCAGGGAATTGGGCATCATATTTTTCTCTCTGACATAAAGCGCTTTGCTTTTTAATTTCTGAAAAATATACGTCATTAAAATGACAACTCCAGAAAGGGATGGTAGGATTAGAGAGGTCGAGGAAAGGACTAGAAAGGGAAAAGCAATAGTTGGAGAGGAAATACATGAGGAGGTACAGACTGAAACTCAAGAGGATAATGTACAAATGGAGGATATTGATTATGGTGATTATGGAATTCCATATGCGGAATTCGCTAAACTTGAAACTCAAACACAAAATATAGAAACACAGTTAGAGGTTATCAGTGAAACATTAAAAACCCTAGCTGAAGCTATAACTAAGATAGCCGATTCTCTATTACTGAAAAATCACCGATTCCTCCTAATCAAGTTGAGAGGTCTACCTCTCGACTTAGAGAAACCTCGAACATCCTTAAGGACTTAAAACCGCCAATTTTCAATGGGGAAGAAAAGGAGCGTAATAAAGATGTTCTTGCAAAAATGGCAAAACTTTCATTGACTCAGGAATACACCTCCTGAAAATCAAGTCATGGAAGTAAGTCTTTCCCTTGGAAATAAAGCCTATAAATGGTGGATGAGCCTCAGGGAGAGTGATAAAATTCCTAGATATTGGATTGAGTTTGAACAAGCCTTCCAAAAATAGTTTTTACCAGAAAATGAATTAGAAAGAGCGTGGGAGGCTTGGGACATTTGCATTATGGGTAAAAACAATCTAGTCCAATACATAGCGAATTATAGGGAGGCAGTCCTTAAGCTGAAGGGAATTGATGAATTCCAAAAGATAAGGGGTTTCGTGAGAGGTCTCAAAGACACTTATAAGGTTGACGTGAAAAGAAATTCTCCAAAAACCTTTGAGGAAGCTATTAAGTATGCCCAAATATATGATGATACGATGGGGAAATTCAAAATTGGAACTTCGGAGGAAATAGGTTTTGTTCCAAAATTTAATAAATTTTCCAATTTGAAAAGGAAGAGGCACTTTAAGAAGGAGGTTCCTCAGGCACCACCTAAGAAACATCAAACACAAAATTATCCTCTCTTGAAAAAAGAGGATTATGAAAGGGCCAAGCAAGAAAATCTTTGCTTCAAATGTCTTAGCAAAGACCATGCTGCTTGGAACTATCCTAAAAATAAACCAGCGGGAGCTAAAGCCCCAAATAGACCTCCACCAAAACAAATGCATGCGGTGCAAGTGTTACCGCGCTTAATGGTACTAAAAAGTACACTGAGGTAGAGGTCTATCATGAGGATAGCACCCACATGTGCTATCTATCATCGGCAATGTGGCAGCCCACCTTTGGTCCTCATGATTTAATGAGGATGCATGGAAAAATTAAGGGGCAAAGACTAAGAGTAATGGTCGATGATAGTGCAACACATAATTTCTTAAACTACTCGTTAGTTAAGAAATTAAAATTGCCTGAGAGTCCCAGTGCCCATAAATATGTGGTCTCTTTGGCGAAGGGCAGTGGTAAAAAAGTTTGGGACACCATGATATATGGTGTAGAGATGGATATTCAAGGCTATCAGGATGCCTTGGATTTCCAAATCATGCATCTCGACCAGACAGATGTAGTGCTTGGTCGAGAATGGCTATATAGTCTTGGGCATAGCTTACAGAGGAGTTATCTTAATAACTCCATAATGTTTGAAAAAGAGGGTAGAGTCTTTCAGATTCAAGGAGAACATGATGTGCCTAACTCTCCTCTTATTTGTTCGATGGAATTGGAACGACTACTACACCAAGAACAATGCGAGGTATATCTTTGTGAACTTACTTTTATTGGTGATTTTATGTCTTCTGCATCGGAAAGAAGTAATGTTGTTTTTTGTAATGTTAAAAAGTATAAATCTTCTTTCAATGATTTAATGTTTGAATTTAAAGATGTTTTTCTGCTCCACTTACCTGATGGTTTACCTCCTGAGAGAGAAGTAGATCATAAAATAGATTTAATTCTTGGATCTACCCTTGTTTGTAAACCCCCTTAGTCAAATGGAGGAACGTGAGGTCGAAAGACAGTTAACAGAATATCTTAGAAAGGGCCAAATCCAAACAAGTAGTTCACCTTGGTCTGCACCAGTTTTATTGGTAAAGAAAAAGAATGGTACCATGCGTTTATACATAGATTACCGAGCACTAAATAAAATCACCATAAAAAATAAGTATCATATGCTTCGCATTGATGAGCTCTTTGATCAATTGCAAGGGGCAAAATACTTTACTAAAATTGATTTAAGATCAAGATATCATCAAGTATGAATTAGGGAAGAAGATGTTCCTAAGACATCATTTCATACTAGGTATGGGCATTATCAATTTAAAGTAATGCCATTTGGATTAAGAAATGCTCTAGCAACTTTCATGACACGTATGAATAGTGTCTTAAGGCCATATCTAGGGAAATTTGCTGTAGTATTTCTAGATGATATCCTTATTTATAGTAAAACCAGAAAAAAACATTTGGAACATTTGCAAAAAGTGTTCCAACTGCTTAGAGATAATTCACTCTTTGCATAAGAATCCAAATGTGAATTCTTTGCAAAAGAAGTGAAATACTTGGGACATATAATATCCCAAGAAGGGGTTCGTATGGACCCTGATAAAGTAAGGGCCATATTGGAATGGCCACATCCTACAAATCTAGAAGAATTACAGATATTCTTAGGTTTATTAGGATTCTATAGGAGATTCATCCAAGATTATGCTAAGATTGCTGTTCCGATGACGGACCAGCTTAAGGGGAAGGGAAGCACCTTCATATGGGATGAATCTCAAAAGAGAAGTTTTGAAAAATTAAAGGTAGTTATAGCGGCAGCTCCTGTCTTAAAAGTAGTGGATCCCAATGAACCATTCGTGGTTGAGATAGATGCCAATGATTTTGCTGTTGGCATAGTACTTATACAAAAAGGTTGACCAGTAGCTTTTGAAAGCAAAAAGCTAGATCGTGCCCAACGGAATTACTCGGCATATGAGAAGGAACTATATGCTATAGTCTATGCTTTAAAGAAGTGGAGGCACTATTTATATGGTGCAAAATTTGAGATCATCTTTGATCAAGAAAGCATTAAATGGATTTGTAATCAGCCAGAGCTTAAAGGTAGAAAAGCTAGATGGGCTGAGTTAATGCAAGAGTTTGATATACAATCGACATATAGGAAAGGGAAGTTTAATGTGGTACCAGACTCTCTTAGCCGAATGCCGATTGTTAATGAATTGAGTTTTACTCAATTTCAGAATGATTTCCTAGAGTCCTTAAAAGGGAAATGTGAATTTGATCCTCACTTCTCTGAAATATGGAAAGCAATTAATAACAAGGATCCAACTAATCGAGAGGCTTTCACTGAGGAGTCGCATGGAAATGGCGACACACAACAGATTGGTGATAAAGGACTCAAGTGGAGAAAATATACTATTGAAGATGGCTACCTACTCTACAAGGGCAGAGTATGTGTCCCGCATGATAATGACATTAGGCGCCAAATCCTTTTTGAATGTCATGATAGTCCGAGTGCTGGACACCCGGGAATTCAGAAGACATATGTACTTCTGAAAAGACAATTCTTTTGGCCTGGAATAGGTAAGGACGTCCAAGATTATGTATTGAAGTGCCAAAAATACCAGGTCAATAAGACTGAACACCTTAAGGTAGGAGGTCTCCTACACCCATTGGAGATTCCATCTGGCAAATGGGAAAGCATCTCCATGGATTTTATTATGGGACTACCTAGGACACAGAGGGGGTACAACTCTGTGTGGGTAATTGTGGATCGGTTGACCAAGATGGCTCATTTTGTTCCTGTCAGTGAAGATATTAAAACTCTAGAATTAGCTAGGCTATTTATGGAGCATATGTATAGACTGTATGGGCTATCCACTGGTATTGTTAGTGATGGGGATAGCAAATTTAACGGCCATTTTTGGAGGGCTGTGTTTAAGAGGTTGGAAACTTCATTGAATATGAGCACCGCGGGTCAATCAAATCATTGAGGATATGCTTCGAGCATATGTAAATAAACGGCAAAGTAATTGGGAACAGTATTTGCCCATATTAGAATTTGCATATAATAGTGCCAAACATTCAACTATAGATTTTAGTCCATTCATGATGATGTATGGATTTCAACCTAGAGCCCCAATGACAGTGGGACTTGAAAAAGAGAAGGTTTAAGCGGCCAAAGATTTTCTTGAGGATATGAATCAAATGCTTAAGTTAGCTAAAGATAGCATAAGAAGAGCTCAAGATAGAGCACAAAGTTATGCAAACCCCCACCGTAGAAAGTTAGAGTTTGAAGTAAATGAGAAAGTCTACCTTAAGGTACCTGAATCTTCAGAATCTCTAAAAACAGGTAAATGTCCGAAGTTATCTCCTAGGTATTGTGGACCATTCACAATACTTAAGAGGATTGGAGAACTTGCTTACAAATTAGCCTTACCTGAGGGATGTAGAGTACATCCAATTTTTCATGTTAGTAGGCTAAAAAGAAGATTAGGAGATGATGATAATCTCATTGGAAATGAAGTCCTAGTTGAACTTGTTAAACCCGCATCTTTACCACATGAACAAGAAAGAATTTTCGATACACAAGAAAAAAGAACGCGACATACTATATGGAAAGAATGTCTGATTAAGTGGAAAGATAGATATGAAGAGAGTTCAACATGGGAAAAGGTAAGTAATCACTAGAGGAGGTTTCCCAATCTTGTTTTCGAGGACGTAAACAATTCTTAAGTGGGAGGGAATGTTACGTCAACTGTAATACCGTGACATTGGTGTAACGGGGAAACCATGAGGGCTTGACAATACTTACCCGTGTGGCTAATGAGGGCTAGGGTCTAGGGGGAAATCCTAGGCCTAGGCAATTAATGGAAAGGTGCATTAGTTGAACCTAAAGAGGGGTTTAATGGTAAGGTCCACTTGGACACATGGCACCATGAGGGTTGGCCACTTGGGAGGTATTGAGCAAGGGGGAGGATTCTAGAAAGAGAGCTCCACATGTAAGTAGGGGGATGGAACTTGATAGAGGGTTCACGGAAGCAAGAGGGAGCTCACGGGAGTCTGCGGTTGGGTGGAAAATGAGGAAAAAGCCCTCGAGTTAGAAGAGGCCGTAACAATATATGTTAACCGACCGGCTCACATGGACTTCTTATCTTCTTATATTCCTTATTTTTGAATTTGAGGTGTCGATCAAGGGTTGTCCATCAAGGGGCTCCTCTACGTATCGATTCTCCCACAATAACTGCAATGCAAAACTACAATGATCCATCATTTAACGCCAAGGTCCAAAGTTGCATTCCAAAGTTGTGACGTTTCGGAGCTTTCAAGCTTGGATTCTCACTTTCTACCCACACCACTTCTTTATTGGATCCTTAACGTAGCATCTTGACTAAGTATGCCAACTGGGCCATAAGCCCTTTCATGCAAGATATGGCAATGCGAAGGTCTCCTTGAGTAATTCAAACCTTAAGAAATCAATCTTTATAGCAATTTTTAAATTCTTTTAGCAATATAGTTTTTCCATATTATCCCATTTAAGCCTAGCTATTACAATCTCATCAAATTGATTAGACAAGATATTTGTCAATGGCAAGCATGATAATTGCTTGTCCCCTTTCGTCATCATCAACCTCATCTACTTCCGTTGGGTTAGGGTTTTCTTGCCACCATTAACATTTTAACTTGGGTTTACCATGAATGGAAACCCTCTCTATTAAACTTTATATTGAAGAAATCTATTTTGCCATTGTGACTTGCTCCAAGATATCACAATCAAACTATCTCTTTGTCCATTGTGCATGGATCTCATGAAAGATCTCACATGGAGCATGATCAATTATTGAAGAACCATATTTGTACATTTGACATGTGAATTTTGGAGGCTCTTACAAGTTTTTAGAATGCACAATAATAGCCTCCGAAAACTTGCTCTAAAGTATTGCAATCAAGCTATCTTCCAAAGAAGTCACTTTGTGCAAATGGAAGGATTTTGAACCTTTGGGAGAAAAGACCGTCATGGCTTTAATGATGTTTTTTTGTGGTAGTAGCTTACCTTGTGATCCTTTTCTTTCTACTCATAAATTTTCCTCCATACTGTAGGTTGGCATTTTTCTTACTCTATGGCTATAGTTGCTACTCTACTCTTTCCTTCACAATTTGTAGGGCACATTTGTAGCTAAGTTTTCTTGCTTGAATAGCCTACAAATCATCATCTCTATCTTTGCTTTCACTTTCTTGTAAAATTCCTTGATGCTTGCTTTGTGCTCTACCTTTGCTGTTGGTACATCAAAACTCTACTACTAGGCTACTCAATAGCTAGATGTCATGGTTCCAGCTTTCGGCTTGTCTGTTGGTGCTCAGAAGATATTGCCTACTACTTTTATATTGCTTTACTTTGGAGCATGTGGAGAATAGTGATAGGTATCACAGAGCTCTTTCTTGTGGTCTACACTACATCATTGAAATGGTGATAAAAGAAATCTTAGTACACAAGAGCTTATGTGGTAAATAGTGATAGATAGCATGGAGCTCATAGAAGAAATCTTAATACACAAGAAAAATGGTGCAAAATAAAGTCAACAAGGATAGGATAGTGGTTGAGATGGTAACTTCTTAAAGATCAACAAAATGGAATGAAGATAAGGGAGGCTACAAACTATGGATCTAGCCTAAGTAGGCTATGATACTATGATGAAGTTCAAGCGTGTAGATTAGATTACACAATGAGAAGTTTGGTGAGCATGAAGATCTAGATGAAGACCACATGCAAGAAGGAGAGGGAGACAATAAGAGACAATGCTTATTCAAAGATTAGAGACTTTGTACTTTAGTCCATCAAAAGACTCTCTTGAGCCCCTTCAAATAGGAGCTAAGAGGTCCACCATAGTTGTGTATGAGACACCCACTTGGTTACATCCACATTCTCCCATTTGTTTTCATCCATAGCCACAACTACATTGGGCATGCTCCATGTGAGACTTTTTGTTAGAACTATGTGCACATGTGAATTAGAAACATGTGATCTACACTCACCCTTCCACCACTCTAGGGAGTGTTACAAAACCATGATTGTCAATAAGAGGACACAATAGCTAGGAGGGAGAAGGGATAGGAAATGGTGAATTGAGAGATGGGAGCAAGCACATGGAGTGTAGTAGCTGAGAATGCACAATAAAGGAATAGGTGGGTGAGAAAAAGGCACAATTTAAAGGGGTTGGGGATATACAATTGTAGATGGGGAGAGCTAGTTTGAAAGGGAGAACAAGCACACAAGGGAAAGTAAAGGGAAAAGGTAAGAATTTGGTAAAAAGGGAAGAGGTGGGCTTGAGGGGATGCCAAGAAGGGGATCAAGAGGCCCTGGGCACACTATCAAGGCGTGGACTTATCCATAATGCTACTTTGACACAAAAAATTGATCTATCTTATTTGGTATCAATATCGCTTTTATGTATGTTTTATAAGGTTGTGAGAATCAAGCAGTATCCTAGTTGCTATCACTTTATTTTAAATTTATTGGATATTGTAAGGGATTAAGAAGATGAGTGGAATGGATCATTATAAATACCATGTGTATGAATGATAAATATGGAGTGAAAGTTATTTGTGAATAAGGGATTATTAAGAGCATCTTAGAAAATAGAAAGAGTGAGTCATATAAAGAACTGGGCCGTATGTCCATGATTGCTCAATAATATAAGAAGTATCACAAGCCGTGTGTGTCGAAGGCATGTGAAGGAGTGTGGCAGAGTGTGGGATCAAGAGGAATCCTTCTAGAATTCCTATGTAGTGGAGTAGGGAGGATGTGGACATATGGAAAAGAGAGGGTCCCTATGGGCTCCATGTGGGAAGACTCTTAACTTTCTCAATTTTTAAAGATTCATGAGCATCTTATGATGGGACACTTCTCAAAATGTGCCCAAAAGGACAATTGATGGTGACCCATTTCCTTATGTCACCAAGGGGTGAAGGTATCTATTGGCTAGAAATGTAACAAGGTAAAGGAGGGTGCAAATTTCTCTATAAAAGGAGCCTCTCCTCCCTCCCAAGTGCCTCACTCTTCTACCTATAGCTATGCCATCACTTGCTATCTAGCTTTGTCCATAATTTCACCTCTCCCTATGGAATTAGGCTTTCACTTTTATACACCTCTCTTCTCTCTTGATGTCTTGAATTAAGTCATATGCTCATTTACTTTCCTCTTTTCCAGTTGTTACATAAATTGGTGGAGATGCTAGGATGTAGTACCAAGATCAACAAGAACAACCATCACCTTCAAGGCATATCACGATAAAAGTTCTAGCTATGTTGCTATTATGTTTGGTCCAATCAGATGTCCATGTCGCCAATCTTGCGACTCATCTACCATCATGACAAGCTTTAGAGCCCAAGGATGAAGAAACCCTAGCCTTGCACCCTGAGAGCTGGTCACAAACTACTACTGAACACCAAAAGTGAAGCTGTTCTTGAGCTTCATCTAACACCACCTGAGGAAGATGAGATTAGTGAGTCCTCAAGGCAGCAACATGGGGAAATCAAGCACTCCTCCACAAAAAAATAGGATTTAGAGGTGTCTAATGAAGTTGACTACCATGAGAGCCGAGCATGATCTTTGGCCTTGAAGGTGCAAATTGAGTCCAAATGTGAGAAGAGTCTCAAGAATAATACTAAGAAGACCTACTCATGAGACAAAGGTAGAGAATGGAACACGCTATGAGAGGTATGCATCAACTAAACTGCTTGGTGGAAGACAAACTTATCTACAACATCTATTAGAGTTTGGGAAAATAGATGTGCCGATTCTGCCAGGTAATGCATATAGTGAGCACGTCCATAGTGATAATTGCCAAGGTGAAGCATGAGATATTCAACTCCAATAGATCACTGAGCTACTAGGACCCATGTACCGAGTCCTGCTCAACTCAAGGCACCATAGCCTTCAAGTCCTAGCCCTTCCAACCTCACTAGTTGGGGCAAGAAGGCATAACTGAAAAAGTTCAATTCAAGCACAAAGGCCCACACTGAAGAGCAACACTGGAGTGAGGAGTCAAAATTATGAGTGCAAGTGGAGCAAGAATAGCCAAAGTAAGGAGTCCTTCACCAACAACAAGAAGGACCAAAGCAAGGATTCCTTCACCAACAACAAGAAGGACCAAAAAGGACTCCTTCACCTACTATAACAAGGACCAAGACAAGGAGTCCTTCACCAATAGCAGGGAGAACTAAAGTAAGGAGTCCTTCACCAATAGCAATAAGTACCAAAGAAAGGAGCCAACAATAAGGACCAAAGAAAGGATTCCTTTAACAACAGCAAGAAGGGCCAAAGCAAGGAGTCTATCACTGACTATGAGGACGCTTAAAGCAAGTAGTCCATCACCGAGTGGACCTGTTATACCTATTGGTCACCTCCCTCGAGGGTATCTAGCTCACCCAGTTGCTCTATGAGACACTTTTTAATTATTCTTTTGTGAAGTTTTGCATTTTTTTTATAGTGGCGCCTAATGTCATAATATATGGCACACAACCCAAACCACTTTAGTTTGGCAAGCGGTCCCATGCTCCCTATATTTGGCTCTACTTGAGTGTTGCACTGAAATACTTAGGATGTTAGCCACGACACCAATGTTAATGTAAACCCCCATTTGGCAACCTGTCATATGGAAAGCAAGGAGCTAGTATATGTTACGCTTGAACAACTTTGTTGAGACTCATGTAGATTCCTAGTCCTGGGCATCTCAATCTTGTGTATCCAAGAACAGGCGAGCATTGTCCTCACCTCCACCATGAGGAAGTTTGCTTCAAAAGTTACGACTATTAATAATCTCCCTTTAAATTAGTTATGAGAGTTATTATGGAGTGTGTTTTTGTCATTATATGGAGATAAGGAAAGATGTGTAGAATACCTAAACCCTTTAAAAGCTATTATAGATTTAAAGTTTGGTGACGGAAAAAATAGATAGGTGTAAACTGTATTATTCAACTATGTTCAAAAACCAACTTAAACATGGATTGGCCATTCACAATTTGATTGGAATTTCCAAAAAACTAGTGATCTCTTACAGAAGAAGTTTTTTTTTTGTTCAATTGTAATTTTTAAGCCAACATTGAAGTGCATAAGCCTCCCAAAAATTAATGCAACTTTTGGTTTTTTAATTAAACTAACATGGGAAAAAAATCCATGCTAAGCACAATGGGCCACTTAAAAAGGTAGAGACCTCTACCTCACAAACAAACATCTTACCCACATGATCAACAACGCTTTTGATCCGAGAACCTATCAGCTAATGGAGTTCTAGCATAGTGAGTTAAAGGCTTGGCAGCTCATCCTACATGATAGGGTTGATCAGGGTCGTAGTATCTTCTCCATTCCCTACCACTAGCAAGGAGGTCACACACTTGATGTCGTAAGGTGGGGGAAAAGGGTTCTCTGGTGGGTGTTTGAACCTATAGAAAAATCCGGCTCTCAGAACAAAGAAAATCATGAAGTGCTTTCCAATACTAGGAGCCAAGCATGTGATGTATATGGCCTCCGCTATCATTTCGAGGAGCCACAAACATTCCATGGCATTTATAACCATCAATGATTTTGTCGTTGCATTCTCATTGATTTTATCTTTCTTTGGCATCTCATATAGTTTTGTCATGTCAGTGTTCAAATCTAATTTTCTTTCACTAGTTCATGTTCTTCTCCTCCATTCTACCAATTTAAGCATTTTTTCCCCACTTAGATGGAGATTTTCCATGTTCGTTTATTTAATTGCATCCTTAACTATTTTTCTTTCAATAGTTCCTATTCCTCTCCATTGTACCTAGTTAAGTTTTTCTTTTGCTTAGATAAAGACTTTTATGATCATAGCAATCTGCAAAATGTCCCCTATGCACGCAAAACAACTTGGCAAGTGGGAACTAGAAGCTTGCAAGAAATCAAATGTGTTGCAAGGACTCTTTGTCAAAACACAAATTTCACCTAAGTTTTCATCCTTCCTAGCTAACATCTTGTCCTTTAAAGACATGTTGTACTCCTTTGGATCGTTCATTGGAGGCAACGAGGAGGCAACATTCTTGTGCAAACAATAGATTGCTAAACATATCGTCATAACACTCTTGTGTCTGTTATTACTATAAAGCAAAGAACCAAAAATATCTAAGCAAGAATCATTCTCCAGATCTCTTAAGTTAGCATATCTTTCCAATGCATTCAACTGCTAGCAAAAGATGGGCAAACTCCCTAGCTTCATATACTATTGTATTTCCCTAGGATTATAAACAGTTTGGACAAGATGGAATGAACATTGCTTCTAAAAGCCCAGGGAGCGGTTCTCTCTGTGTAGGTAAGGATCATACAAAGTGGCAAGAACAAGGAGAAGCATGTGAGCTACACGGCCATGAAGCACATGTGTTGCTTGTCTTAACACACACGTGGGGAATGTATAGACAAATGCATTGCATCCATACCTACATACCTGGAGACGTGGGGGGGATTGGCAAGGTTGAGAGAGGGTGCATGAGTGAAGGTGAGAGCTGGCAAAAGGAGGGGGAAGCAGCCAAGGTAAAGACTACAAAGGATCGATTTGCCATCATGGTTGCACTCTGAACAGGGCTTTAGCCGCATCGCACCCTCTTTAGTCACATGCATCGGCTCTCCATTCTCCTCTACCCTCGCCACTCTCCTACCCTCTACACTCTCCTACCCTCTCCTACTCCTCTCCACTCTCCTACTCCTCTCCTTCTCC